>NW_026972176.1:0-118846 GCF_036711695.1 Zophobas morio | reverse complement strand
TCTGCATGCTTTAAGTGTGTTTGGTGGCTCAGAACCATCAAAAAACGTTGAAATATAGTTCAAATTCAATAAAAATCGACAAAAATACAGTTTCTAGCTAAAATTTGATGGTTTCGTTGCACTTTCCGAGCCCGTAGGGTATCTGAGTGGCTTAAAAGTACAAGAAAACACTTCAAAAGTGACGTTTCTGAAGAATTTTAACAGTTTTCTTGTATCTACGAACGCCAGAATGCATAAAATTGACCTAAACGTCTCCTTTTCCTATTCTGAGTCGATTCTGCATGCTTTAAGTGTGTTTGGTGGCTCAGAACCATCAAAAAACGTTGAAATATAGTTCAAATTCAATAAAAATCGACAAAAATACAGTTTCTAGCTAAAATTTGATGGTTTCGTTGCACTTTCCGAGCCCGTAGGGTATCTGAGTGGCTTAAAAGTACAAGAAAACACTTCAAAAGTGACGTTTCTGAAGAATTTTAACAGTTTTCTTGTATCTACGAACGCCAGAATGCATAAAATTGACCTAAACGTCTCCTTTTCCTATTCTGAGTCGATTCTGCATGCTTTAAGTGTGTTTGGTGGCTCAGAACCATCAAAAAACGTTGAAATATAGATCAAATTCAATAAAAATCGACAAAAATACAGTTTCTAGCTAAAATTTGATGGTTTCGTTGCACTTTCCGAGCCCGTAGGGTATCTGAGTGGCTTAAAAGTACAAGAAAACACTTCAAAAGTGACGTTTCTGAAGAATTTTAACAGTTTTCTTGTATCTACGAACGCCAGAATGCATAAAATTGACCTAAACGTCTCCTTTTCCTATTCTGAGTCGATTCTGCATGCTTTAAGTGTGTTTGGTGGCTCAGAACCATCAAAAAACGTTGAAATATAGTCCAAATTCAATAAAAATCGACAAAAATACAGTTTCTAGCTAAAATTTGATGGTTTCGTTGCACTTTCCGAGCCCGTAGGGTATCTGAGTGGCTTAAAAGTACAAGAAAACACTTCAAAAGTGACGTTTCTGAAGCATTTTAACAGTTTTCTTGTATCTACGAACGCCAGAATGCATAAAATTGACCTAAACGTCTCCTTTTCCTATTCTGAGTCGATTCTGCATGCTTTAAGTGTGTTTGGTGGCTCAGAACCATCAAAAAACATTGAAATATAGTTCAAATTCAATAAAAATCGACAAAAATACAGTTTCTAGCTAAAATTTGATGGTTTCGTTGCACTTTCCGAGCCCGTTGGGTATCTGAGTGGCTTAAAAGTACAAGAAAACACTTCAAAAGTGACGTTTCTGAAGAATTTTAACAGTTTTCTTGTATCTACGAACGCCAGAATGCATAAAATTGACCTAAACGTCTCCTTTTCCTATTCTGAGTCGATTCTGCATGCTTTAAGTGTGTTTGGTGGCTCAGAACCATCAAAAAACGTTGAAATATAGTTCAAATTCAATAAAAATCGACAAAAATACAGTTTCTAGCTAAAATTTGATGGTTTCGTTGCACTTTCCGAGCCCGTAGGGTATCTGAGTGGCTTAAAAGTACAAGAAAACACTTCAAAAGTGACGTTTCTGAAGAATTTTAACAGTTTTCTTGTATCTACGAACGCCAGAATGCATAAAATTGACCTAAACGTCTCCTTTTCCTATTCTGAGTCGATTCTGCATGCTTTAAGTGTGTTTGGTGGCTCAGAACCATCAAAAAACGTTGAAATATAGTTCAAATTCAATAAAAATCGACAAAAATACAGTTTCTAGCTAAAATTTGATGGTTTCGTTGCACTTTCCGAGCCCGTAGGGTATCTGAGTGGCTTAAAAGTACAAGAAAACACTTCAAAAGTGACGTTTCTGAAGAATTTTAACTGTTTTCTTGTATTTACGAACGCCAGAATGCATAACATTGACCTAAACGTCTCCTTTTCCTATTCTGAGTCGATTCTGCATGCTTTAAGTGTGTTTGGTGGCTCAGAACCATCAAAAAACGTTGAAATATAGTTCAAATTCAATAAAAATCGACAAAAATACAGTTTCTACCTAAAATTTGATGGTTTCGTTGCACTTCCCGAGCCCGTAGGGTATCTGAGTGGCTTAAAAGTACAAGAAAACACTTCAAAAGTGACTTTTCTGAAGAATTTTAACAGTTTTCTTGTATCTACGAACGCCAGAATGCATAAAATTGACCTAAACGTCTCCTTTTCCTATTCTGAGTCGATTCTGCATGCTTTAAGTGTGTTTGGTGGCTCAGAACCATCAAAAAACGTTGAAATATAGTTCAAATTCAATAAAAATCGACAAAAATACAGTTTCTAGCTAAAATTTGATGGTTTCGTTGCACTTTCCGAGCCCGTAGGGTATCTGAGTGGCTTAAAAGTACAAGAAAACACTTCAAAAGTGACGTTTCTGAAGAATTTTAACAGTTTTCTTGTATCTACGAACGCCAGAATGCATAAAATTGACCTAAACGTGTCCTTTTCCTATTCTGAGTCGATTCTGCATGCTTTAAGTGTGTTTGGTGGCTCAGAACCATCAAAAAACGTTGAAATATAGTTCAAATTCAATAAAAATCGACAAAAATACAGTTTCTAGCTAAAATTTGATGGTTTCGTTGCACTTTCCGAGCCCGTAGGGTATCTGAGTGGCTTAAAAGTACAGGAACTAATTAATTCCGGGCTCGGAAAGTGCAACGAAACCATCAAATTTTAGCTAGAAACTGTATTTTTGTCGATTTTTATTGAATTTGAACTATATTTCAACGTTTTTTGATGGTTCTGAGCCAACAAACACACTTAAAGCATGCAGAATCGACTCAGAATAGGAAAAGGAGACGTTTAGGTCAATTTTATGCATTCTGGCGTTCGTAGATACAAGAAAACTGTTAAAATTCTTCAGAAACATCACTTTTGAAGTGTTTTCTTGTACTTTTAAGCCACTCAGATACCCTACGGGCTCGGAAAGTGCAACGAAACCATCAAATTTTAGCTAGAAACTGTATTTTTGTCGATTTTTATTGAATTTGAACTATATTTCAACGTTTTTTGATGGTTCTGAGCCACCAAACACACTTAAAGCATGCAGAATCGACTCAGAATAGGAAAAGGAGACGTTTAGGTCAATTTTATGCATTCTGGCGTTCGTAGATACAAGAAAACTGTTAAAATTCTTCAGAAACGTCACTTTTGAAGTGTTTTCTTGTACTTTTAAGCCACTCAGATACCCTACGGGCTCGGAAAGTGCAACGAAACCATCAAATTTTAGCTAGAAACTGTATTTTTGTCGATTTTTATTGAATTTGAACTATATTTCAATGTTTTTTGATGGTTCTGAGCCACCAAACACACTTAAAGCATGCAGAATCGACTCAGAATAGGAAAAGGAGACGTTTAGGTCAATTTTATGCATTCTGGCGTTCGTAGATACAAGAAAACTGTTAAAATTCTTCAGAAACGTCACTTTTGAAGTGTTTTCTTGTACTTTTAAGCCACTCAGATACCCTACGGGCTCGGAAAGTGCAACGAAACCATCAAATTTTAGCTAGAAACTGTATTTTTGTCGATTTTTATTGAATTTGAACTATATTTCAACGTTTTTTGATGGTTCTGAGCCACCAAACACACTTAAAGCATGCAGAATCGACTCAGAATAGGAAAAGGAGACGTTTAGGTCAATTTTATGCATTCTGGCGTTCGTAGATACAAGAAAACTGTTAAAATTCTTCAGAAACGTCACTTTTGAAGTGTTTTCTTGTACTTTTAAGCCACTCAGATACCCTACGGGCTCGGAAAGTGCAACGAAACCATCAAATTTTAACTAGAAACTGTATTTTTGTCGATTTTTATTGAATTTGAACTATATTTCAACGTTTTTTGATGGTTCTGAGCCAACAAACACACTTAAAGCATGCAGAATCGACTCAGAATAGGAAAAGGAGACGTTTAGGTCAATTTTATGCATTCTGGCGTTCGTAGATACAAGAAAACTGTTAAAATTCTTCAGAAACGTCACTTTTGAAGTGTTTTCTTGTACATTTAAGCCACTCAGATACCCTACGGGCTCGGAAAGTGCAACGAAACCATCAAATTTTAGCTAGAAACTGTATTTTTGTCGATTTTTATTGAATTTGAACTATATTTCAACGTTTTTTGATGGTTCTGAGCCACCAAACACACTTAAAGCATGCAGAATCGACTCAGAATAGGAAAAGGAGACGTTTAGGTCAATTTTATGCATTCTGGCGTTCGTAGATACAAGAAAACTGTTAAAATTCTTCAGAAACGTCACTTTTGAAGTGTTTTCTTGTACTTTTAAGCCACTCAGATACCCTACGGGCTCGGAAAGTGCAACGAAACCATCAAATTTTAGCTAGAAACTGTATTTTTGTCGATTTTTATTGAATTTGAACTATATTTCAACGTTTTTTGATGGTTCTGAGCCACCAAACACACTTAAAGCATGCAGAATCGACTCAGAATAGGAAAAGGAGACGTTTAGGTCAATTTTATGCATTCTGGCTTTCGTAGATACAAGAAAACTGTTAAAATTCTTCAGAAACGTCACTTTTGAAGTGTTTTCTAGTACTTTTAAGCCACTCAGATACCCTACGGGCTCGGAAAGTGCAACGAAACCATCAAATTTTAGCTAGAAACTGTATTTTTGTCGATTTTTATTGAATTTGAACTGTATTTCAACGTTTTTTGATGGTTCTGAGCCACCAAACACACTTAAAGCATGCAGAATCGACTCAGAATAGGAAAAGGAGACGTTTAGGTCAATTTTATGCATTCTGGCGTTCGTAGATACAAGAAAACTGTTAAAATTCTTCAGAAACGTCACTTTTGAAGTGTTTTCTTGTACTTTTAAGCCACTCAGATACCCTACGGGCTCGGAAAGTGCAACGAAACCATCAAATTTTAGCTAGAAACTGTATTTTTGTCGATTTTTATTGAATTTGAACTATATTTCAACGTTTTTTGATGGTTCTGAGCCACCAAACACACTTAAAGCATGCAGAATCGACTCAGAATAGGAAAAGGAGACGTTTAGGTCAATTTTATGCATTCTGGCTTTCGTAGATACAAGAAAACTGTTAAAATTCTTCAGAAACGTCACTTTTGAAGTGTTTTCTAGTACTTTTAAGCCACTCAGATACCCTACGGGCTCGGAAAGTGCAACGAAACCATCAAATTTTAGCTAGAAACTGTATTTTTGTCGATTTTTATTGAATTTGAACTATATTTCAACGTTTTTTGATGGTTCTGAGCCACCAAACACACTTAAAGCATGCAGAATCGACTCAGAATAGGAAAAGGAGACGTTTAGGTCAATTTTATGCATTCTGGCGTTCGTAGATACAAGAAAACTGTTAAAATTCTTCAGAAACGTCACTTTTGAAGTGTTTTCTTGTACTTTTAAGCCACTCAGATACCCTACGGGCTCGGAAAGTGCAACGAAACAATCAAATTTTAACTAGAAACTGTATTTTTGTCGATTTTTATTGAATTTGAACTATATTTCAAAGTTTTTTGATGGTTCTGAGCCACCAAACACACTTAAAGCATGCAGAATCGACTCAGAATAGGAAAAGGAGACGTTTAGGTCAATTTTATGCATTCTGGCGTTCGTAGATACAAGAAAACTGTTAAAATTCTTCAGAAACGTCACTTTTGAAGTGTTTTCTTGTACTTTTAAGCCACTCAGATACCCTACGGGCTCGGAAAGTGCAACGAAACCATCAAATTTTAACTAGAAACTGTATTTTTGTCGATTTTTATTGAATTTGAACTATATTTCAACGTTTTTTGATGGTTCTGAGCCACCAAACACACTTAAAGCATGCAGAATCGACTCAGAATAGGAAAAGGAGACGTTTAGGTCAATTTTATGCATTCTGGCGTTCGTAGATACAAGAAAACTGTTAAAACTCTTCAGAAACGTCACTTTTGAAGTGTTTTCTTGTACTTTTAAGCCACTCAGATACCCTACGGGCTCGGAAAGTGCAACGAAACCATCAAATTTTAACTAGAAACTGTATTTTTGTCGATTTTTATTGAATTTGAACTATATTTCAACGTTTTTTGATGGTTCTGAGCCACCAAACACACTTAAAGCATGAAGAATCGACTCAGAATAGGAAAAGGAGACGTTTAGGTCAATTTTATGCATTCTGGCGTTCGTAGATACAAGAAAACTGTTAAAATTCTTCAGAAACGTCACTTTTGAAGTGTTTTCTTGTACTTTTAAGCCACTCAGATACCCTACGGGCTCGGAAAGTGCAACGAAACCATCAAATTTTAACTAGAAACTGTATTTTTGTCGATTTTTATTGAATTTGAACTATATTTCAACGTTTTTTGATGGTTCTGAGCCACCAAACACACTTAAAGCATGCAGAATCGACTCAGAATAGGGAAAGGAGACGTTTAGGTCAATTTTATGCATTCTGGCGTTCGTAGATACAAGAAAACTGTTAAAATTCTTCAGAAACGTCACTTTTGAAGTGTTTTCTTGTACTTTTAAGCCACTCAGATACCCTACGGGCTCGGAAAGTGCAACGAAACCATCAAATTTTAACTAGAAACTGTATTTTTGTCGATTTTTATTGAATTTGAACTATATTTCAACGTTTTTTGATGGTTCTGAGCCACCAAACACACTTAAAGCATGCAGAATCGACTCAGAATAGGAAAAGGAGACGTTTAGGTCAATTTTATGCATTCTGGCGTTCGTAGATACAAGAAAACTGTTAAAATTCTTCAGAAACGTCACTTTTGAAGTGTTTTCTTGTACTTTTAAGCCACTCAGATACCCTACGGGCTCGGAAAGTGCAACGAAACCATCAAATTTTAGCTAGAAACTGTATTTTTGTCGATTTTTATTGAATTTGAACTATATTTCAACGTTTTTTGATGGTTCTGAGCCACCAAACACACTTAAAGCATGCAGAATCGACTCAGAATAGGAAAAGGAGTCGTTTAGGTCAATTTTATGCATTCTGGCGTTCGTAGATACAAGAAAACTGATAAAATTCTTCAGAAACGTCACTTTTGAAGTGTTTTCTTGTACTTTTAAGCCACTCAGATACCCTACGGGCTCGGAAAGTGCAACGAAACCATCAAATTTTAACTAGAAACTGTATTTTTGTCGATTTTTATTGAATTTGAACAATATTTCAACGTTTTTTGATGGTTCTGAGCCACCAAACACACTTAAAGCATGCAGAATCGACTCAGAATAGGAAAAGGAGACGTTTAGGTCAATTTTATGCATTCTGGCGTTCGTAGATACAAGAAAACTGTTAAAATTCTTCAGAAACGTCACTTTTGAAGTGTTTTCTTGTACTTTTAAGCCACTCAGATACCCTACGGGCTCGGAAAGTGCAACGAAACCATCAAATTTTAACTAGAAACTGTATTTTTGTCGATTTTTATTGAATTTGAACTATATTTCAACGTTTTTTGATGGTTCTGAGCCACCAAACACACTTAAAGCATGCAGAATCGACTCAGAATACGAAAAGGAGACGTTTAGGTCAATTTTATGCATTCTGGCGTTCGTAGATACAAGAAAACTGTTAAAATTCTTCAGAAACGTCACTTTTGAAGTGTTTTCTTGTACTTTTAAGCCACTCAGATACCCTACGGGCTCGGAAAGTGCAACGAAACCATCAAATTTTAGCTAGAAACTGTATTTTTGTCGATTTTTATTGAATTTGAACTATATTTCAACGTTTTTTGATGGTTTTGAGCCACCAAACACACTTAAAGCATGCAGAATCGACTCAGAATAGGAAAAGGAGACGTTTAGGTCAATTTTATGCATTCTGGCGTTCGTAGATACAAGAAAACTGTTAAAATTCGTCAGAAACGTCACTTTTGAAGTGTTTTCTTGTACTTTTAAGCCACTCAGATACCCTACGGGCTCGGAAAGTGCAACGAAACCATCAAATTTTAACTAGAAACTGTATTTTTGTCGATTTTTATTGAATTTGAACTATATTTCAACGTTTTTTGATGGTTCTGAGCCACCAAACACACTTAAAGCATGCAGAATCGACTCAGAATAGGAAAAGGAGACGTTTAGGTTAATTTTATGCATTCTGGCGTTCGTAGATACAAGAAAACTGTTAAAATTCTTCAGAAACGTCACTTTTGAAGTGTTTTCTTGTACTTTTAAGCCACTCAGATACCCTACGGGCTCGGAAAGTGCAACGAAACCATCAAATTTTAGCTAGAAACTGTATTTTTGTCGATTTTTATTGAATTTGAACTATATTTCAACGTTTTTTGATGGTTCTGAGCCACCAAACACACTTAAAGCATGCAGAATCGACTCAGAATAGGAAAAGGAGACGTTTAGGTCAATTTTATGCATTCTGGCGTTCGTAGATACAAGAAAACTGTTAAAATTCTTCAGAAACGTCACTTTTGAAGTGTTTTCTTGTACTTTTAAGCCACTCAGATACCCTACGGGCTCGGAAAGTGCAACGAAACCATCAAATTATAGCTAGAAACTGTATTTTTGTCGATTTTTATTGAATTTGAACTATATTTCAACGTTTTTTGATGGTTCTGAGCCACCAAACACACTTAAAGCATGCAGAATCGACTCAGAATAGGAAAAGGAGACGTTTAGGTCAATTTTATGCATTCTGGCGTTCGTAGATACAAGAAAACTGTTAAAATTCTTCAGAAACGTCACTTTTGAAGTGTTTTCTTGTACTTTTAAGCCACTCAGATACCCTACGGGCTCGGAAAGTGCAACGAAACCATCAAATTTTAACTAGAAACTGTATTTTTGTCGATTTTTATTGAATTTGAACTATATTTCAACGTTTTTTGATGGTTCTGAGCCACCAAACACACTTAAAGCATGCAGAATCGACTCAGAATAGGAAAAGGAGACGTTTAGGTCAATTTTATGCATTCTGGCGTTCGTAGATACAAGAAAACTGTTAAAATTCTTCAGAAACGTCACTTTTGAAGTGTTTTCTTGTACTTTTAAGCCACTCAGATACCCTACGGGCTCGGAAAGTGCAACGAAACCATCAAATTTTAACTAGAAACTGTATTTTTGTCGATTTTTATTGAATTTGAACTATATTTCAACGTTTTTTGATGGTTCTGAGCCACCAAACACACTTAAAGCATGCAGAATCGACTCAGAATAGGAAAAGGAGACGTTTAGGTCAATTTTATGCATTCTGGCGTTCGTAGATACAAGAAAACTGTTAAAATTCTTCAGAAACGTCACTTTTGAAGTGTTTTCTTGTACTTTTAAGCCACTCAGATACCCTACGGGCTCGGAAAGTGCAACGAAACCATCAAATTTTAGCTAGAAACTGTATTTTTGTCGATTTTTATTGAATTTGAACTATATTTCAACGTTTTTTGATGGTTCTGAGCCACCAAACACACTTAAAGCATGCAGAATCGACTCAGAATAGGAAAAGGAGACGTTTAGGTCAATTTTATGCATTCTGGCGTTCGTAGATACAAGAAAACTGTTAAAATTCTTCAGAAACGTCACTTTTGAAGTGTTTTCTTGTACTTTTAAGCCACTCAGATACCCTACGGGCTCGGAAAGTGCAACGAAACCATCAAATTTTAACTAGAAACTGTATTTTTGTCGATTTTTATTGAATTTGAACTATATTTCAACGTTTTTTGATGGTTCTGAGCCACCAAACACACTTAAAGCATGCAGAATCGACTCAGAATAGGAAAAGGAGACGTTTAGGTCAATTTTATGCATTCTGGCGTTCGTAGATACAAGAAAACTGTTAAAATTCTTCAGAAACGTCACTTTTGAAGTGTTTTCTTGTACTTTTAAGCCACTCAGATACCCTACGGGCTCGGAAGGTGCAACGAAACCATCAAATTTTAACTAGAAACTGTATTTTTGTCGATTTTTATTGAATTTGAACTATATTTCAACGTTTTTTGATGGTTCTGAGCCACCAAACACACTTAAAGCATGCAGAATCGACTCAGAATAGGAAAAGGAGACGTTTAGGTCAATTTTATGCATTCTGGCGTTCGTAGATACAAGAAAACTGTTAAAATTCTTCAGAAACGTCACTTTTGAAGTGTTTTCTTGTACTTTTAAGCCACTCAGATACCCTACGGGCTCGGAAAGTGCAACGAAACCATCAAATTTTAACTAGAAACTGTATTTTTGTCGATTTTTATTGAATTTGAACTATATTTCAACGTTTTTTGATGGTTCTGAGCCAACAAACACACTTAAAGCATGCAGAATCGACTCAGAATAGGAAAAGGAGACGTTTAGGTCAATTTTATGCATTCTGGCGTTCGTAGATACAAGAAAACTGTTAAAATTCTTCAGAAACGTCACTTTTGAAGTGTTTTCTTGTACATTTAAGCCACTCAGATACCCTACGGGCTCGGAAAGTGCAACGAAACCATCAAATTTTAGCTAGAAACTGTATTTTTGTCGATTTTTATTGAATTTGAACTATATTTCAACGTTTTTTGATGGTTCTGAGCCACCAAACACACTTAAAGCATGCAGAATCGACTCAGAATAGGAAAAGGAGACGTTTAGGTCAATTTTATGCATTCTGGCGTTCGTAGATACAAGAAAACTGTTAAAATTCTTCAGAAACGTCACTTTTGAAGTGTTTTCTTGTACTTTTAAGCCACTCAGATACCCTACGGGCTCGGAAAGTGCAACGAAACCATCAAATTTTAGCTAGAAACTGTATTTTTGTCGATTTTTATTGAATTTGAACTATATTTCAACGTTTTTTGATGGTTCTGAGCCACCAAACACACTTAAAGCATGCAGAATCGACTCAGAATAGGAAAAGGAGACGTTTAGGTCAATTTTATGCATTCTGGCTTTCGTAGATACAAGAAAACTGTTAAAATTCTTCAGAAACGTCACTTTTGAAGTGTTTTCTAGTACTTTTAAGCCACTCAGATACCCTACGGGCTCGGAAAGTGCAACGAAACCATCAAATTTTAGCTAGAAACTGTATTTTTGTCGATTTTTATTGAATTTGAACTGTATTTCAACGTTTTTTGATGGTTCTGAGCCACCAAACACACTTAAAGCATGCAGAATCGACTCAGAATAGGAAAAGGAGACGTTTAGGTCAATTTTATGCATTCTGGCGTTCGTAGATACAAGAAAACTGTTAAAATTCTTCAGAAACGTCACTTTTGAAGTGTTTTCTTGTACTTTTAAGCCACTCAGATACCCTACGGGCTCGGAAAGTGCAACGAAACCATCAAATTTTAGCTAGAAACTGTATTTTTGTCGATTTTTATTGAATTTGAACTATATTTCAACGTTTTTTGATGGTTCTGAGCCACCAAACACACTTAAAGCATGCAGAATCGACTCAGAATAGGAAAAGGAGACGTTTAGGTCAATTTTATGCATTCTGGCTTTCGTAGATACAAGAAAACTGTTAAAATTCTTCAGAAACGTCACTTTTGAAGTGTTTTCTAGTACTTTTAAGCCACTCAGATACCCTACGGGCTCGGAAAGTGCAACGAAACCATCAAATTTTAGCTAGAAACTGTATTTTTGTCGATTTTTATTGAATTTGAACTATATTTCAACGTTTTTTGATGGTTCTGAGCCACCAAACACACTTAAAGCATGCAGAATCGACTCAGAATAGGAAAAGGAGACGTTTAGGTCAATTTTATGCATTCTGGCGTTCGTAGATACAAGAAAACTGTTAAAATTCTTCAGAAACGTCACTTTTGAAGTGTTTTCTTGTACTTTTAAGCCACTCAGATACCCTACGGGCTCGGAAAGTGCAACGAAACAATCAAATTTTAACTAGAAACTGTATTTTTGTCGATTTTTATTGAATTTGAACTATATTTCAAAGTTTTTTGATGGTTCTGAGCCACCAAACACACTTAAAGCATGCAGAATCGACTCAGAATAGGAAAAGGAGACGTTTAGGTCAATTTTATGCATTCTGGCGTTCGTAGATACAAGAAAACTGTTAAAATTCTTCAGAAACGTCACTTTTGAAGTGTTTTCTTGTACTTTTAAGCCACTCAGATACCCTACGGGCTCGGAAAGTGCAACGAAACCATCAAATTTTAACTAGAAACTGTATTTTTGTCGATTTTTATTGAATTTGAACTATATTTCAACGTTTTTTGATGGTTCTGAGCCACCAAACACACTTAAAGCATGCAGAATCGACTCAGAATAGGAAAAGGAGACGTTTAGGTCAATTTTATGCATTCTGGCGTTCGTAGATACAAGAAAACTGTTAAAACTCTTCAGAAACGTCACTTTTGAAGTGTTTTCTTGTACTTTTAAGCCACTCAGATACCCTACGGGCTCGGAAAGTGCAACGAAACCATCAAATTTTAACTAGAAACTGTATTTTTGTCGATTTTTATTGAATTTGAACTATATTTCAACGTTTTTTGATGGTTCTGAGCCACCAAACACACTTAAAGCATGAAGAATCGACTCAGAATAGGAAAAGGAGACGTTTAGGTCAATTTTATGCATTCTGGCGTTCGTAGATACAAGAAAACTGTTAAAATTCTTCAGAAACGTCACTTTTGAAGTGTTTTCTTGTACTTTTAAGCCACTCAGATACCCTACGGGCTCGGAAAGTGCAACGAAACCATCAAATTTTAACTAGAAACTGTATTTTTGTCGATTTTTATTGAATTTGAACTATATTTCAACGTTTTTTGATGGTTCTGAGCCACCAAACACACTTAAAGCATGCAGAATCGACTCAGAATAGGGAAAGGAGACGTTTAGGTCAATTTTATGCATTCTGGCGTTCGTAGATACAAGAAAACTGTTAAAATTCTTCAGAAACGTCACTTTTGAAGTGTTTTCTTGTACTTTTAAGCCACTCAGATACCCTACGGGCTCGGAAAGTGCAACGAAACCATCAAATTTTAACTAGAAACTGTATTTTTGTCGATTTTTATTGAATTTGAACTATATTTCAACGTTTTTTGATGGTTCTGAGCCACCAAACACACTTAAAGCATGCAGAATCGACTCAGAATAGGAAAAGGAGACGTTTAGGTCAATTTTATGCATTCTGGCGTTCGTAGATACAAGAAAACTGTTAAAATTCTTCAGAAACGTCACTTTTGAAGTGTTTTCTTGTACTTTTAAGCCACTCAGATACCCTACGGGCTCGGAAAGTGCAACGAAACCATCAAATTTTAGCTAGAAACTGTATTTTTGTCGATTTTTATTGAATTTGAACTATATTTCAACGTTTTTTGATGGTTCTGAGCCACCAAACACACTTAAAGCATGCAGAATCGACTCAGAATAGGAAAAGGAGTCGTTTAGGTCAATTTTATGCATTCTGGCGTTCGTAGATACAAGAAAACTGATAAAATTCTTCAGAAACGTCACTTTTGAAGTGTTTTCTTGTACTTTTAAGCCACTCAGATACCCTACGGGCTCGGAAAGTGCAACGAAACCATCAAATTTTAACTAGAAACTGTATTTTTGTCGATTTTTATTGAATTTGAACAATATTTCAACGTTTTTTGATGGTTCTGAGCCACCAAACACACTTAAAGCATGCAGAATCGACTCAGAATAGGAAAAGGAGACGTTTAGGTCAATTTTATGCATTCTGGCGTTCGTAGATACAAGAAAACTGTTAAAATTCTTCAGAAACGTCACTTTTGAAGTGTTTTCTTGTACTTTTAAGCCACTCAGATACCCTACGGGCTCGGAAAGTGCAACGAAACCATCAAATTTTAACTAGAAACTGTATTTTTGTCGATTTTTATTGAATTTGAACTATATTTCAACGTTTTTTGATGGTTCTGAGCCACCAAACACACTTAAAGCATGCAGAATCGACTCAGAATACGAAAAGGAGACGTTTAGGTCAATTTTATGCATTCTGGCGTTCGTAGATACAAGAAAACTGTTAAAATTCTTCAGAAACGTCACTTTTGAAGTGTTTTCTTGTACTTTTAAGCCACTCAGATACCCTACGGGCTCGGAAAGTGCAACGAAACCATCAAATTTTAGCTAGAAACTGTATTTTTGTCGATTTTTATTGAATTTGAACTATATTTCAACGTTTTTTGATGGTTTTGAGCCACCAAACACACTTAAAGCATGCAGAATCGACTCAGAATAGGAAAAGGAGACGTTTAGGTCAATTTTATGCATTCTGGCGTTCGTAGATACAAGAAAACTGTTAAAATTCGTCAGAAACGTCACTTTTGAAGTGTTTTCTTGTACTTTTAAGCCACTCAGATACCCTACGGGCTCGGAAAGTGCAACGAAACCATCAAATTTTAACTAGAAACTGTATTTTTGTCGATTTTTATTGAATTTGAACTATATTTCAACGTTTTTTGATGGTTCTGAGCCACCAAACACACTTAAAGCATGCAGAATCGACTCAGAATAGGAAAAGGAGACGTTTAGGTTAATTTTATGCATTCTGGCGTTCGTAGATACAAGAAAACTGTTAAAATTCTTCAGAAACGTCACTTTTGAAGTGTTTTCTTGTACTTTTAAGCCACTCAGATACCCTACGGGCTCGGAAAGTGCAACGAAACCATCAAATTTTAGCTAGAAACTGTATTTTTGTCGATTTTTATTGAATTTGAACTATATTTCAACGTTTTTTGATGGTTCTGAGCCACCAAACACACTTAAAGCATGCAGAATCGACTCAGAATAGGAAAAGGAGACGTTTAGGTCAATTTTATGCATTCTGGCGTTCGTAGATACAAGAAAACTGTTAAAATTCTTCAGAAACGTCACTTTTGAAGTGTTTTCTTGTACTTTTAAGCCACTCAGATACCCTACGGGCTCGGAAAGTGCAACGAAACCATCAAATTATAGCTAGAAACTGTATTTTTGTCGATTTTTATTGAATTTGAACTATATTTCAACGTTTTTTGATGGTTCTGAGCCACCAAACACACTTAAAGCATGCAGAATCGACTCAGAATAGGAAAAGGAGACGTTTAGGTCAATTTTATGCATTCTGGCGTTCGTAGATACAAGAAAACTGTTAAAATTCTTCAGAAACGTCACTTTTGAAGTGTTTTCTTGTACTTTTAAGCCACTCAGATACCCTACGGGCTCGGAAAGTGCAACGAAACCATCAAATTTTAACTAGAAACTGTATTTTTGTCGATTTTTATTGAATTTGAACTATATTTCAACGTTTTTTGATGGTTCTGAGCCACCAAACACACTTAAAGCATGCAGAATCGACTCAGAATAGGAAAAGGAGACGTTTAGGTCAATTTTATGCATTCTGGCGTTCGTAGATACAAGAAAACTGTTAAAATTCTTCAGAAACGTCACTTTTGAAGTGTTTTCTTGTACTTTTAAGCCACTCAGATACCCTACGGGCTCGGAAAGTGCAACGAAACCATCAAATTTTAACTAGAAACTGTATTTTTGTCGATTTTTATTGAATTTGAACTATATTTCAACGTTTTTTGATGGTTCTGAGCCACCAAACACACTTAAAGCATGCAGAATCGACTCAGAATAGGAAAAGGAGACGTTTAGGTCAATTTTATGCATTCTGGCGTTCGTAGATACAAGAAAACTGTTAAAATTCTTCAGAAACGTCACTTTTGAAGTGTTTTCTTGTACTTTTAAGTCACTCAGATACCCTACGGGCTCGGAAAGTGCAACGAAACCATCAAATTTTAGCTAGAAACTGTATTTTTGTCGATTTTTATTGAATTTGAACTATATTTCAACGTTTTTTGATGGTTCTGAGCCACCAAACACACTTAAAGCATGCAGAATCGACTCAGAATAGGAAAAGGAGACGTTTAGGTCAATTTTATGCATTCTGGCGTTCGTAGATACAAGAAAACTGTTAAAATTCTTCAGAAACGTCACTTTTGAAGTGTTTTCTTGTACTTTTAAGCCACTCAGATACCCTACGGGCTCGGAAAGTGCAACGAAACCATCAAATTTTAACTAGAAACTGTATTTTTGTCGATTTTTATTGAATTTGAACTATATTTCAACGTTTTTTGATGGTTCTGAGCCACCAAACACACTTAAAGCATGCAGAATCGACTCAGAATAGGAAAAGGAGACGTTTAGGTCAATTTTATGCATTCTGGCGTTCGTAGATACAAGAAAACTGTTAAAATTCTTCAGAAACGTCACTTTTGAAGTGTTTTCTTGTACTTTTAAGCCACTCAGATACCCTACGGGCTCGGAAGGTGCAACGAAACCATCAAATTTTAACTAGAAACTGTATTTTTGTCGATTTTTATTGAATTTGAACTATATTTCAACGTTTTTTGATGGTTCTGAGCCACCAAACACACTTAAAGCATGCAGAATCGACTCAGAATAGGAAAAGGAGACGTTTAGGTCAATTTTATGCATTCTGGCGTTCGTAGATTCAAGAAAACTGTTAAAATTCTTCAGAAACGTCACTTTTGAAGTGTTTTCTTGTACTTTTAAGCCACTCAGATACCCTACGGGCTCGGAAAGTGCAACGAAACCATCAAATTTTAGCTAGAAACTGTATTTTTGTCGATTTTTATTGAATTTGAACTATATTTCAACGTTTTTTGATGGTTCTGAGCCACCAAACACACTTAAAGCATGCAGAATCGACTCAGAACAGGAAAAGGAAACGTTTAGGTCAATTTTATGCATTCTGGCGATCGTAGATACAAGAAAACTGTTAAAATTCTTCAGAAACGTCACTTTTGAAGTGTTTTCTTGTACTTTTAAGCCACTCAGATACCCTACGGGCTCGGAAAGTGCAACGAAACCATCAAATTTTAGCTAGAAACTGTATTTTTGTCGATTTTTATTGAATTTGAACTATATTTCAACGTTTTTTGATGGTTCTGAGCCACCAAACACACTTAAAGCATGCAGAATCGACTCAGAATAGGAAAAGGAGACGTTTAGGTCAATTTTATGCATTCTGGCGTTCGTAGATACAAGAAAACTGTTAAAATTCTTCAGAAACGTCACTTTTGAAGTGTTTTCTTGTACTTTTAAGCCACTCAGATACCCTACGGGCTCGGAAAGTGCAACGAAACCATCAAATTTTAGCTAGAAACTGTATTTTTGTCGATTTTTATTGAATTTGAACTATATTTCAACGTTTTTTGATGGTTCTGAGCCACCAAACACACTTAAAGCATGCAGAATCGACTCAGAATAGGAAAAGGAGACGTTTAGGTCAATTTTATGCATTCTGGCGTTCGTAGATACAAGAAAACTGTTAAAATTCTTCAGAAACGTCACTTTTGAAGTGTTTTCTTGTACTTTTAAGCCACTCAGATACCCTACGGGCTCGGAAAGTGCAACGAAACCATCAAATTTTAGCTAGAAACTGTATTTTTGTCGATTTTTATTGAATTTGAACTATATTTCAACGTTTTTTGATGGTTCTGAGCCACCAAACACACTTAAAGCATGCAGAATCGACTCAGAATAGGAAAAGGAGACGTTTAGGTCAATTTTATGCATTCTGGCGTTCGTAGATACAAGAAAACTGTTAAAATTCTTCAGAAACGTCACTTTTGAAGTGTTTTCTTGTACTTTTAAGCCACTCAGATACCCTACGGGCTCGGAAGGTGCAACGAAACCATCAAATTTTAACTAGAAACTGTATTTTTGTCGATTTTTATTGAATTTGAACTATATTTCAACGTTTTTTGATGGTTCTGAGCCACCAAACACACTTAAAGCATGCAGAATCGACTCAGAATAGGAAAAGGAGACGTTTAGGTCAATTTTATGCATTCTGGCGTTCGTAGATTCAAGAAAACTGTTAAAATTCTTCAGAAACGTCACTTTTGAAGTGTTTTCTTGTACTTTTAAGCCACTCAGATACCCTACGGGCTCGGAAAGTGCAACGAAACCATCAAATTTTAGCTAGAAACTGTATTTTTGTCGATTTTTATTGAATTTGAACTATATTTCAACGTTTTTTGATGGTTCTGAGCCACCAAACACACTTAAAGCATGCAGAATCGACTCAGAACAGGAAAAGGAAACGTTTAGGTCAATTTTATGCATTCTGGCGATCGTAGATACAAGAAAACTGTTAAAATTCTTCAGAAACGTCACTTTTGAAGTGTTTTCTTGTACTTTTAAGCCACTCAGATACCCTACGGGCTCGGAAAGTGCAACGAAACCATCAAATTTTAGCTAGAAACTGTATTTTTGTCGATTTTTATTGAATTTGAACTATATTTCAACGTTTTTTGATGGTTCTGAGCCACCAAACACACTTAAAGCATGCAGAATCGACTCAGAATAGGAAAAGGAGACGTTTAGGTCAATTTTATGCATTCTGGCGTTCGTAGATACAAGAAAACTGTTAAAATTCTTCAGAAACGTCACTTTTGAAGTGTTTTCTTGTACTTTTAAGCCACTCAGATACCCTACGGGCTCGGAAAGTGCAACGAAACCATCAAATTTTAGCTAGAAACTGTATTTTTGTCGATTTTTATTGAATTTGAACTATATTTCAACGTTTTTTGATGGTTCTGAGCCACCAAACACACTTAAAGCATGCAGAATCGACTCAGAATAGGAAAAGGAGACGTTTAGGTCAATTTTATGCATTCTGGCGTTCGTAGATACAAGAAAACTGTTAAAATTCTTCAGAAACGTCACTTTTGAAGTGTTTTCTTGTACTTTTAAGCCACTCAGATACCCTACGGGCTCGGAAAGTGCAACGAAACCATCAAATTTTAGCTAGAAACTGTATTTTTGTCGATTTTTATTGAATTTGAACTATATTTCAACGTTTTTTGATGGTTCTGAGCCACCAAACACACTTAAAGCATGCAGAATCGACTCAGAATAGGAAAAGGAGACGTTTAGGTCAATTTTATGCATTCTGGCGTTCGTAGATACAAGAAAACTGTTAAAATTCTTCAGAAACGTCACTTTTGAAGTGTTTTCTTGTACTTTTAAGCCACTCAGATACCCTACGGGCTCGGAAAGTGCAACGAAACCATCAAATTTTAGCTAGAAACTGTATTTTTGTCGATTTTTATTGAATTTGAACTATATTTCAACGTTTTTTGATGGTTCTGAGCCACCAAACACACTTAAAGCATGCAGAATCGACTCAGAATAGGAAAAGGAGACGTTTAGGTCAATTTTATGCATTCTGGCGTTCGTAGATACAAGAAAACTGTTAAAATTCTTCAGAAACGTCACTTTTGAAGTGTTTTCTTGTACTTTTAAGCCACTCAGATACCCTACGGGCTCGGAAAGTGCAACGAAACCATCAAATTTTAGCTAGAAACTGTATTTTTGTCGATTTTTATTGAATTTGAACTATATTTCAAGGTTTTTTGATGGTTCTGAGCCACCAAACACACTTAAAGCATGCAGAATCGACTCAGAATAGGAAAAGGAGACGTTTAGGTCAATTTTATGCATTCTGGCGTTCGTAGATACAAGAAAACTGTTAAAATTCTTCAGAAACGTCACTTTTGAAGTGTTTTCTTGTACTTTTAAGCCACTCAGATACCCTACGGGCTCGGAAAGTGCAACGAAACCATCAAATTTTAGCTAGAAACTGTATTTTTGTCGATTTTTATTGAATTTGAACTATATTTCAACGTTTTTTGATGGTTCTGAGCCACCAAACACACTTAAAGCATGCAGAATCGACTCAGAATAGGAAAAGGAGACGTTTAGGTCAATTTTATGCATTCTGGCGTTCGTAGATACAAGAAAACTGTTAAAATTCTTCAGAAACGTCACTTTTGAAGTGTTTTCTTGTACTTTTAAGCCACTCAGATACCCTACGGGCTCGAAAAGTGCAACGAAACCATCAAATTTTAGCTAGAAACTGTATTTTTGTCGATTTTTATTGAATTTGAACTATATTTCAACGTTTTTTGATGGTTCTGAGCCACCAAACACACTTAAAGCATGCAGAATCGACTCAGAATAGGAAAAGGAGACGTTTAGGTCAATTTTATGCATTCTGGCGTTCGTAGATACAAGAAAACTGTTAAAATTCTTCAGAAACGTCACTTTTGAAGTGTTTTCTTGTACTTTTAAGCCACTCAGATACCCTACGGGCTCGGAAAGTGCAACGAAACCATCAAATTTTAGCTAGAAACTGTATTTTTGTCGATTTTTATTGAATTTGAACTATATTTCAACGTTTTTTGATGGTTCTGAGCCACCAAACACACTTAAAGCATGCAGAATCGACTCAGAATAGGAAAAGGAGACGTTTAGGTCAATTTTATGCATTCTGGCGTTCGTAGATACAAGAAAACTGTTAAAATTCTTCAGAAACGTCACTTTTGAAGTGTTTTCTTGTACTTTTAAGCCACTCAGATACCCTACGGGCTCGGAAAGTGCAACGAAACCATCAAATTTTAGCTAGAAACTGTATTTTTGTCGATTTTTATTGAATTTGAACTATATTTCAACGTTTTTTGATGGTTCTGAGCCACCAAACACACTTAAAGCATGCAGAATCGACTCAGAATAGGAAAAGGAGACGTTTAGGTCAATTTTGTGCATTCTGGCGTTCGTAGATACAAGAAAACTGTTAAAATTCTTCAGAAACGTCACTTTTGAAGTGTTTTCTTGTACTTTTAAGCCACTCAGATACCCTACGGGCTCGGAAAGTGCAACGAAACCATCAAATTTTAACTAGAAACTGTATTTTTGTCGATTTTTATTGAATTTGAACTATATTTCAACGTTTTTTGATGGTTCTGAGCCACCAAACACACTTAAAGCATGCAGAATCGACTCAGAATAGGAAAAGGAGACGTTTAGGTCAATTTTATGCATTCTGGCGTTCGTAGATACAAGAAAACTGTTAAAATTCTTCAGAAACGTCACTTTTGAAGTGTTTTCTTGTACTTTTAAGCCACTCAGATACCCTACGGGCTCGGAAAGTGCAAGGAAACCATCAAATTTTAACTAGAAACTGTATTTTTGTCGATTTTTATTGAATTTGAACTATATTTCAACGTTTTTTGATGGTTCTGAGCCACCAAACACACTTAAAGCATGAAGAATCGACTCAGAATAGGAAAAGGAGACGTTTAGGTCAATTTTATGCATTCTGGCGTTCGTAGATACAAGAAAACTGTTAAAATTCTTCAGAAACGTCACTTTTGAAGTGTTTTCTTGTACTTTTAAGCCACTCAGATACCCTACGGGCTCGGAAAGTGCAACGAAACCATCAAATTTTAACTAGAAACTGTATTTTTGTCGATTTTTATTGAATTTGAACTATATTTCAACGTTTTTTGATGGTTCTGAGCCACCAAACACACTTAAAGCATGCAGAATCGACTCAGAATAGGAAAAGGAGACGTTTAGGTCAATTTTATGCATTCTGGCGTTCGTAGATACAAGAAAACTGTTAAAATTCTTCAGAAACGTCACTTTTGAAGTGTTTTCTTGTACTTTTAAGCCACTCAGATACCCTACGGGCTCGGAAAGTGCAACGAAACCATCAAATTTTAGCTAGAAACTGTATTTTTGTCGATTTTTATTGAATTTGAACTATATTTCAACGTTTTTTGATGGTTCTGAGCCACCAAACACACTTAAAGCATGCAGAATCGACTCAGAATAGGAAAAGGAGACGTTTAGGTCAATTTTATGCATTCTGGCGTTCGTAGATACAAGAAAACTGTTAAAATTCTTCAGAAACGTCACTTTTGAAGTGTTTTCTTGTACTTTTAAGCCACTCAGATACCCTACGGGCTCGGAAAGTGCAACGAAACCATCAAATTTTAGCTAGAAACTGTATTTTTGTCGATTTTTATTGAATTTGAACTATATTTCAAGGTTTTTTGATGGTTCTGAGCCACCAAACACACTTAAAGCATGCAGAATCGACTCAGAATAGGAAAAGGAGACGTTTAGGTCAATTTTATGCATTCTGGCGTTCGTAGATACAAGAAAACTGTTAAAATTCTTCAGAAACGTCACTTTTGAAGTGTTTTCTTGTACTTTTAAGCCACTCAGATACCCTACGGGCTCGGAAAGTGCAACGAAACCATCAAATTTTAGCTAGAAACTGTATTTTTGTCGATTTTTATTGAATTTGAACTATATTTCAACGTTTTTTGATGGTTCTGAGCCACCAAACACACTTAAAGCATGCAGAATCGACTCAGAATAGGAAAAGGAGACGTTTAGGTCAATTTTATGCATTCTGGCGTTCGTAGATACAAGAAAACTGTTAAAATTCTTCAGAAACGTCACTTTTGAAGTGTTTTCTTGTACTTTTAAGCCACTCAGATACCCTACGGGCTCGGAAAGTGCAACGAAACCATCAAATTTTAGCTAGAAACTGTATTTTTGTCGTTTTTTATTGAATTTGAACTATATTTCAACGTTTTTTGATGGTTCTGAGCCACCAAACACACTTAAAGCATGCAGAATCGACTCAGAATAGGAAAAGGAGACGTTTAGGTCAATTTTATGCATTCTGGCGTTCGTAGATACAAGAAAACTGTTAAAATTCTTCAGAAACGTCACTTTTGAAGTGTTTTCTTGTACTTTTAAGCCACTCAGATACCCTACGGGCTCGGAAAGTGCAACGAAACCATCAAATTTTAGCTAGAAACTGTATTTTTGTCGATTTTTATTGAATTTGAACTATATTTCAACGTTTTTTGATGGTTCTGAGCCACCAAACACACTTAAAGCATGCAGAATCGACTCAGAATAGGAAAAGGAGACGTTTAGGTCAATTTTATGCATTCTGGCGTTCGTAGATACAAGAAAACTGTTAAAATTCTTCAGAAACGTCACTTTTGAAGTGTTTTCTTGTACTTTTAAGCCACTCAGATACCCTACGGGCTCGGAAAGTGCAACGAAACCATCAAATTTTAGCTAGAAACTGTATTTTTGTCGATTTTTATTGAATTTGAACTATATTTCAACGTTTTTTGATGGTTCTGAGCCACCAAACACACTTAAAGCATGCAGAATCGACTCAGAATAGGAAAAGGAGACGTTTAGGTCAATTTTATGCATTCTGGCGTTCGTAGATACAAGAAAACTGTTAAAATTCTTCAGAAACGTCACTTTTGAAGTGTTTTCTTGTACTTTTAAGCCACTCAGATACCCTACGGGCTCGGAAAGTGCAACGAAACCATCAAATTTTAGCTAGAAACTGTATTTTTGTCGATTTTTATTGAATTTGAACTATATTTCAACGTTTTTTGATGGTTCTGAGCCACCAAACACACTTAAAGCATGCAGAATCGACTCAGAATAGGAAAAGGAGACGTTTAGGTCAATTTTATGCATTCTGGCGTTCGTAGATACAAGAAAACTGATAAAATTCTTCAGAAACGTCACTTTTGAAGTGTTTTCTTGTACTTTTAAGCCACTCAGATACCCTACGGGCTCGGAAAGTGCAACGAAACCATCAAATTTTAACTAGAAACTGTATTTTTGTCGATTTTTATTGAATTTGAACTATATTTCAACGTTTTTTGATGGTTTTGAGCCACCAAACACACTTAAAGCATGCAGAATCGACTCAGAATAGGAAAAGGAGACGTTTAGGTCAATTTTATGCATTCTGGCGTTCGTAGATACAAGAAAACTGTTAAAATTCTTCAGAAACGTCACTTTTGAAGTGTTTTCTTGTACTTTTAAGCCACTCAGATACCCTACGGGCTCGGAAAGTGCAACGAAACCATCAAATTTTAACTAGAAACTGTATTTTTGTCGATTTTTATTGAATTTGAACTATATTTCAACGTTTTTTGATGGTTCTGAGCCACCAAACACACTTAAAGCATGCAGAATCGACTCAGAATAGGAAAAGGAGACGTTTAGGTTAATTTTATGCATTCTGGCGTTCGTAGATACAAGAAAACTGTTAAAATTCTTCAGAAACGTCACTTTTGAAGTGTTTTCTTGTACTTTTAAGCCACTCAGATACCCTACGGGCTCGGAAAGTGCAACGAAACCATCAAATTTTAGCTAGAAACTGTATTTTTGTCGATTTTTATTGAATTTGAACTATATTTCAACGTTTTTTGATGGTTCTGAGCCACCAAACACACTTAAAGCATGCAGAATCGACTCAGAATAGGAAAAGGAGACGTTTAGGTCAATTTTATGCATTCTGGCGTTCGTAGATACAAGAAAACTGTTAAAATTCTTCAGAAACGTCACTTTTGAAGTGTTTTCTTGTACTTTTAAGCCACTCAGATACCCTACGGGCTCGGAAAGTGCAACGAAACCATCAAATTATAGCTAGAAACTGTATTTTTGTCGATTTTTATTGAATTTGAACTATATTTCAACGTTTTTTGATGGTTCTGAGCCACCAAACACACTTAAAGCATGCAGAATCGACTCAGAATAGGAAAAGGAGACGTTTAGGTCAATTTTATGCATTCTGGCGTTCGTAGATACAAGAAAACTGTTAAAATTCTTCAGAAACGTCACTTTTGAAGTGTTTTCTTGTACTTTTAAGCCACTCAGATACCCTACGGGCTCGGAAAGTGCAACGAAACCATCAAATTTTAACTAGAAATTGTATTTTTGTCGATTTTTATTGAATTTGAACAATATTTCAACGTTTTTTGATGGTTCTGAGCCACCAAACACACTTAAAGCATGCAGAATCGACTCAGAATAGGAAAAGGAGACGTTTAGGTCAATTTTATGCATTCTGGCGTTCGTAGATACAAGAAAACTGTTAAAATTCTTCAGAAACGTCACTTTTGAAGTGTTTTCTTGTACTTTTAAGCCACTCAGATACCCTACGGGCTCGGAAAGTGCAACGAAACCATCAAATTTTAACTAGAAACTGTATTTTTGTCGATTTTTATTGAATTTGAACTATATTTCAACGTTTTTTGATGGTTCTGAGCCACCAAACACACTTAAAGCATGCAGAATCGACTCAGAATAGGAAAAGGAGACGTTTAGGTCAATTTTATGCATTCTGGCGTTCGTAGATACAAGAAAACTGTTAAAATTTTTCAGAAACGTCACTTTTGAAGTGTTTTCTTGTACTTTTAAGCCACTCAGATACCCTACGGGCTCGGAAAGTGCAACGAAACCATCAAATTTTAGCTAGAAACTGTATTTTTGTCGATTTTTATTGAATTTGAACTATATTTCAACGTTTTTTGATGGTTCTGAGCCACCAAACACACTTAAAGCATGCAGAATCGACTCAGAATAGGAAAAGGAGACGTTTAGGTCAATTTTATGCATTCTGGCGTTCGTAGATACAAGAAAACTGTTAAAATTCTTCAGAAACGTCACTTTTGAAGTGTTTTCTTGTACTTTTAAGCCACTCAGATACCCTACGGGCTCGGAAAGTGCAACGAAACCATCAAATTTTAACTAGAAACTGTATTTTTGTCGATTTTTATTGAATTTGAACTATATTTCAACGTTTTTTGATGGTTCTGAGCCACCAAACACACTTAAAGCATGCAGAATCGACTCAGAATAGGAAAAGGAGACGTTTAGGTCAATTTTATGCATTCTGGCGTTCGTAGATACAAGAAAACTGTTAAAATTCTTCAGAAACGTCACTTTTGAAGTGTTTTCTTGTACTTTTAAGCCACTCAGATACCCTACGGGCTCGGAAGGTGCAACGAAACCATCAAATTTTAACTAGAAACTGTATTTTTGTCGATTTTTATTGAATTTGAACTATATTTCAACGTTTTTTGATGGTTCTGAGCCACCAAGCACACTTAAAGCATGCAGAATCGACTCAGAATAGGAAAAGGAGACGTTTAGGTCAATTTTATGCATTCTGACGTTCGTAGATACAAGAAAACTGTTAAAATTCTTCAGAAACGTCACTTTTGAAGTGTTTTCTTGTACTTTTAAGCCACTCAGATACCCTACGGGCTCGGAAAGTGCAACGAAACCATCAAATTTTAGCTAGAAACTGTATTTTTGTCGATTTTTATTGAATTTGAACTATATTTCAACGTTTTTTGATGGTTCTGAGCCACCAAACACACTTAAAGCATGCAGAATCGACTCAGAACAGGAAAAGGAGACGTTTAGGTCAATTTTATGCATTCTGGCGATCGTAGATACAAGAAAACTGTTAAAATTCTTCAGAAACGTCACTTTTGAAGTGTTTTCTTGTACTTTTAAGCCACTCAGATACCCTACGGGCTCGGAAAGTGCAACGAAACCATCAAATTTTAGCTAGAAACTGTATTTTTGTCGATTTTTATTGAATTTGAACTATATTTCAACGTTTTTTGATGGTTCTGAGCCACCAAACACACTTAAAGCATGCAGAATCGACTCAGAATAGGAAAAGGAGACGTTTAGGTCAATTTTATGCATTCTGGCGTTCGTAGATACAAGAAAACTGTTAAAATTCTTCAGAAACGTCACTTTTGAAGTGTTTTCTTGTACTTTTAAGCCACTCAGATACCCTACGGGCTCGGAAAGTGCAACGAAACCATCAAATTTTAGCTAGAAACTGTATTTTTGTCGATTTTTATTGAATTTGAACTATATTTCAACGTTTTTTGATGGTTCTGAGCCACCAAACACACTTAAAGCATGCAGAATCGACTCAGAATAGGAAAAGGAGACGTTTAGGTCAATTTTATGCATTCTGGCGTTCGTAGATACAAGAAAACTGTTAAAATTCTTCAGAAACGTCACTTTTGAAGTGTTTTCTTGTACTTTTAAGCCACTCAGATACCCTACGGGCTCGGAAAGTGCAACGAAACCATCAAATTTTAGCTAGAAACTGTATTTTTGTCGATTTTTATTGAATTTGAACTATATTTCAACGTTTTTTGATGGTTCTGAGCCACCAAACACACTTAAAGCATGCAGAATCGACTCAGAATTGGAAAAGGAGACGTTTAGGTCAATTTTATGCATTCTGGCGTTCGTAGATACAAGAAAACTGTTAAAATTCTTCAGAAACGTCACTTTTGAAGTGTTTTCTTGTACTTTTAAGCCACTCAGATACCCTACGGGCTCGGAAAGTGCAACGAAACCATCAAATTTTAGCTAGAAACTGTATTTTTGTCGATTTTTATTGAATTTGAACTATATTTCAACGTTTTTTGATGGTTCTGAGCCACCAAACACACTTAAAGCATGCAGAATCGACTCAGAATAGGAAAAGGAGACGTTTAGATCAATTTTATGCATTCTGGCGTTCGTAGATACAAGAAAACTGTTAAAATTCTTCAGAAACGTCACTTTTGAAGTGTTTTCTTGTACTTTTAAGCCACTCAGATACCCTACGGGCTCGGAAAGTGCAACGAAACCATCAAATTTTAGCTAGAAACTGTATTTTTGTCGATTTTTATTGAATTTGAACTATATTTCAACGTTTTTTGATGGTTCTGAGCCACCAAACACACTTAAAGCATGCAGAATCGACTCAGAATAGGAAAAGGAGACGTTTAGGTCAATTTTATGCATTCTGGCGTTCGTAGATACAAGAAAACTGTTAAAATTCTTCAGAAATGTCACTTTTGAAGTGTTTTCTTGTACTTTTAAGCCACTCATATACCCTACGGGCTCGGAAAGTGCAACGAAACCATCAAATTTTAACTAGAAACTGTATTTTTGTCGATTTTTATTGAATTTGAACTATATTTCAACGTTTTTTGATGGTTCTGAGCCACCAAACACACTTAAAGCATGCAGAATCGACTCAGAATAGGAAAAGGAGACGTTTAGGTCAATTTTATGCATTCTGGCGTTCGTAGATACAAGAAAACTGTTAAAATTCTTCAGAAACGTCACTTTTGAAGTGTTTTCTTGTACTTTTAAGCCACTCAGATACCCTACGGGCTCGGAAAGTGCAACGAAACCATCAAATTTTAGCTAGAAACTGTATTTTTGTCGATTTTTATTGAATTTGAACTATATTTCAACGTTTTTTGATGGTTCTGAGCCACCAAACACACTTAAAGCATGCAGAATCGACTCAGAATAGGAAAAGGAGACGTTTAGGTCAATTTTATGCATTCTGGCGTTCGTAGATACAAGAAAACTGTTAAAATTCTTCAGAAACGTCACTTTTGAAGTGTTTTCTTGTACTTTTAAGCCACTCAGATACCCTACGGGCTCGGAAAGTGCAACGAAACCATCAAATTTTAACTAGAAACTGAATTTTTGTCGATTTTTATTGAATTTGAACTATATTTCAACGTTTTTTGATGGTTCTGAGCCACCAAACACACTTAAAGCATGCAGAATCGACTCAGAATAGGAAAAGGAGACGTTTAGGTCAATTTTATGCATTCTGGCGTTCGTAGATACAAGAAAACTGTTAAAATTCTTCAGAAACGTCACTTTTGAAGTGTTTTCTTGTACTTTTAAGCCACTCAGATACCCTACGGGCTCGGAAAGTGCAACGAAACCATCAAATTTTAACTAGAAACTGTATTTTTGTCGATTTTTATTGAATTTGAACTATATTTCAACGTTTTTTGATGGTTCTGAGCCACCAAACACACTTAAAGCATGCAGAATCGACTCAGAATAGGAAAAGGAGACGTTTAGGTCAATTTTATGCATTCTGGCGTTCGTAGATACAAGAAAACTGTTAAAATTCTTCAGAAACGTCACTTTTGAAGTGTTTTCTTGTACTTTTAAGCCACTCAGATACCCTACGGGCTCGGAAAGTGCAACGAAACCATCAAATTTTAGCTAGAAACTGTATTTTTGTCGATTTTTATTGAATTTGAACTATATTTCAACGTTTTTTGATGGTTCTGAGCCACCAAACACACTTAAAGCATGCAGAATCGACTCAGAATAGGAAAAGGAGACGTTTAGGTCAATTTTATGCATTCTGGCGTTCGTAGATACAAGAAAACTGTTAAAATTCTTCAGAAACGTCACTTTTGAAGTGTTTTCTTGTACTTTTAAGCCACTCAGATACCCTACGGGCTCGGAAAGTGCAACGAAACCATCAAATTTTAGCTAGAAACTGTATTTTTGTCGATTTTTATTGAATTTGAACTATATTTCAACGTTTTTTGATGGTTCTGAGCCACCAAACACACTTAAAGCATGCAGAATCGACTCAGAATAGGAAAAGGAGACGTTTAGGTCAATTTTATGCATTCTGGCGTTCGTAGATACAAGAAAACTGTTAAAATTCTTCAGAAACGTCACTTTTGAAGTGTTTTCTTGTACTTTTAAGCCACTCAGATACCCTACGGGCTCGGAAAGTGCAACGAAACCATCAAATTTTAGCTAGAAACTGTATTTTTGTCGATTTTTATTGAATTTGAACTATATTTCAACGTTTTTTGATGGTTCTGAGCCACCAAACACACTTAAAGCATGCACAATCGACTCAGAATAGGAAAAGGAGACGTTTAGGTCAATTTTATGCATTCTGGCGTTCGTAGATACAAGAAAACTGTTAAAATTCTTCAGAAACGTCACTTTTGAAGTGTTTTCTTGTACTTTTAAGCCACTCAGATACCCTACGGGCTCGGAAAGTGCAACGAAACCATCAAATTTTAGCTAGAAACTGTATTTTTGTCGATTTTTATTGAATTTGAACTATATTTCAACGTTTTTTGATGGTTCTGAGCCACCAAACACACTTAAAGCATGCAGAATCGACTCAGAATAGGAAAAGGAGACGTTTAGGTCAATTTTATGCATTCTGGCGTTCGTAGATACAAGAAAACTGTTAAAATTCTTCAGAAACGTCACTTTTGAAGTGTTTTCTTGTACTTTTAAGCCACTCAGATACCCTACGGGCTCGGAAAGTGCAACGAAACCATCAAATTTTAGCTAGAAACTGTATTTTTGTCGATTTTTATTGAATTTGAACTATATTTCAACGTTTTTTGATGGTTCTGAGCCACCAAACACACTTAAAGCATGCAGAATCGACTCAGAATAGGAAAAGGAGACGTTTAGGTCAATTTTATGCATTCTGGCGTTCGTAGATACAAGAAAACTGTTAAAATTCTTCAGAAACGTCACTTTTGAAGTGTTTTCTTGTACTTTTAAGCCACTCAGATACCCTACGGGCTCGGAAAGTGCAACGAAACCATCAAATTTTAGCTAGAAACTGTATTTTTGTCGATTTTTATTGAATTTGAACTATATTTCAACGTTTTTTGATGGTTCTGAGCCACCAAACACACTTAAAGCATGCAGAATCGACTCAGAATAGGAAAAGGAGACGTTTAGGTCAGTTTTATGCATTCTGGCGTTCGTAGATACAAGAAAACTGTTAAAATTCTTCAGAAACGTCACTTTTGAAGTGTTTTCTTGTACTTTTAAGCCACTCAGATACCCTACGGGCTCGGAAAGTGCAACGAAACCATCAAATTTTAGCTAGAAACTGTATTTTTGTCGATTTTTATTGAATTTGAACTATATTTCAACGTTTTTTGATGGTTCTGAGCCACCAAACACACTTAAAGCATGCAGAATCGACTCAGAATAGGAAAAGGAGACGTTTAGGTCAATTTTATGCATTCTGGCGTTCGTAGATACAAGAAAACTGTTAAAATTCTTCAGAAACGTCACTTTTGAAGTGTTTTCTTGTACTTTTAAGCCACTCAGATACCCTACGGGCTCGGAAAGTGCAACGAAACCATCAAATTTTAGCTAGAAACTGTATTTTTGTCGATTTTTATTGAATTTGAACTATATTTCAACGTTTTTTGATGGTTCTGAGCCTCCAAACACACTTAAAGCATGCAGAATCGACTCAGAATAGGAAAAGGAGACGTTTAGGTCAATTTTATGCATTCTGGCGTTCGTAGATACAAGAAAACTGTTAAAATTCTTCAGAAACGTCACTTTTGAAGTGTTTTCTTGTACTTTTAAGCCACTCAGATACCCTACGGGCTCGGAAAGTGCAACGAAACCATCAAATTTTAGCTAGAAACTGTATCTTTGTCGATTTTTATTGAATTTGAACTATATTTCAACGTTTTTTGATGGTTCTGAGCCACCAAACACACTTAAAGCATGCAGAATCGACTCAGAATAGGAAAAGGAGACGTTTAGGTCAATTTTATGCATTCTGGCGTTCGTAGATACAAGAAAACTGTTAAAATTCTTCAGAAACGTCACTTTTGAAGTGTTTTCTTGTACTTTTAAGCCACTCAGATACCCTACGGGCTCGGAAAGTGCAACGAAACCATCAAATTTTAGCTAGAAACTGTATTTTTGTCGATTTTTATTGAATTTGAACAATATTTCAACGTTTTTTGATGGTTCTGAGCCACCAAACACACTTAAAGCATGCAGAATCGACTCAGAATAGGAAAAGGAGACGTTTAGGTCAATTTTATGCATTCTGGCGTTCGTGGATACAAGAAAACTGTTAAAATTCTTCAGAAACGTCACTTTTGAAGTGTTTTCTTGTACTTTTAAGCCACTCAGTACCCTACGGGCTCGGAAAGTGCAACGAAACCATCAAATTTTAGCTAGAAACTGTATTTTTGTCGATTTTTATTGAATTTGAACTATATTTCAACGTTTTTTGATGGTTCTGAGCCACCAAACACACTTAAAGCATGCAGAATCGACTCAGAATAGGAAAAGGAGACGTTTAGGTCAATTTTATGCATTCTGGCGTTCGTAGATACAAGAAAACTGTTAAAATTCTTCAGAAACGTCACTTTTGAAGTGTTTTCTTGTACTTTTAAGCCACTCAGATACCCTACGGGCTCGGAAAGTGCAACGAAACCATAAAATTTTAGCTAGAAACTGTATTTTTGTCGATTTTTATTGAATTTGAACTATATTTCAACGTTTTTTGATGGTTCTGAGCCACCAAACACACTTAAAGCATGCTGAATCGACTCAGAATAGGAAAAGGAGACGTTTAGGTCAATTTTATGCATTCTGGCGTTCGTAGATACAAGAAAACTGTTAAAATTCTTCAGAAACGTCACTTTTGAAGTGTTTTCTTGTACTTTTAAGCCACTCAGATACCCTACGGGCTCGGAAAGTGCAACGAAACCATCAAATTTTAGCTAGACACTGTATTTTTGTCGATTTTTATTGAATTTGAACTATATTTCAACGTTTTTTGATGGTTCTGAGCCACCAAACACACTTAAAGCATGCAGAATCGACTCAGAATAGGAAAAGGAGACGTTTAGGTCAATTTTATGCATTCTGGCGTTCGTAGATACAAGAAAACTGTTAAAATTCTTCAGAAACGTCACTTTTGAAGTGTTTTCTTGTACTTTTAAGCCACTCAGATACCCTACGGGCTCGGAAAGTGCAACGAAACCATCAAATTTTAGCTAGAAACTGTATTTTTGTCGATTTTTATTGAATTTGAACTATATTTCAACGTTTTTTGATGGTTCTGAGCCACCAAACACACTTAAAGCATGCAGAATCGACTCAGAATAGGAAAAGGAGACGTTTAGGTCAATTTAATGCATTCTGGCGTTCGTAGATACAAGAAAACTGTTAAAATTCTTCAGAAACGTCACTTTTGAAGTGTTTTCTTGTACTTCTAAGCCACTCAGATACCCTACGGGCTCGGAAAGTGCAACGAAACCATCAAATTTTAGCTAGAAACTGTATTTTTGTCGATTTTTATTGAATTTGAACTATATTTCAACGTTTTTTGATGGTTCTGAGCCACCAAACACACTTAAAGCATGCAGAATCGACTCAGAACAGGAAAAGGAGACGTTTAGGTCAATTTTATGCATTCTGGCGATCGTAGATACAAGAAAACTGTTAAAATTCTTCAGAAACGTCACTTTTGAAGTGTTTTCTTGTACTTTTAAGCCACTCAGATACCCTACGGGCTCGGAAAGTGCAACGAAACCATCAAATTTTAGCTAGAAGCTGTATTTTTGTCGATTTTTATTGAATTTGAACTATATTTCAACGTTTTTTGATGGTTCTGAGCCACCAAACACACTTAAAGCATGCAGAATCGACTCAGAACAGGAAAAGGAGACGTTTAGGTCAATTTTATGCATTCTGGCGTTCGTAGATACAAGAAAACTGTTAAAATTCTTCAGAAACGTCACTTTTGAAGTGTTTTCTTGTACTTTTAAGCCACTCAGATACACTACGGGCTCGGAAAGTGCAACGAAACCATCAAATTTTAGCTAGAAACTGTATTTTTGTCGATTTTTATTGAATTTGAACTATATTTCAACGTTTTTTGATGGTTCTGAGCCACCAAACACACTTAAAGCATGCAGAATCGACTCAGAATAGGAAAAGGAGACGTTTAGGTCAATTTTATGCATTCTGGCATTTGTAGATACAAGAAAACTGTTAAAATTCTTCAGAAACGTCACTTTTGAAGTGTTTTCTTGTACTTTTAAGCCACTCAGATACCCTACGGGCTCGGAAAGTGCAACAAAACCATCAAATTTTAGCTAGAAACTGTATTTTTGTCGATTTTTATTGAATTTGAACTATATTTCAACGTTTTTTGATGGTTCTGAGCCACCAAACACACTTAAAGCATGCAGAATCGACTCAGAATAGGAAAAGGAGACGTTTAGGTCAATTTTATGCATTCTGGCGTTCGTAGATACAAGAAAACTGTTAAAATTCTTCAGAAACGCCACTTTTGAAGTGTTTTCTTGTACTTTTAAGCCACTCAGATACCCTACGGGCTCGGAAAGTGCAACGAAACCATCAAATTTTAGCTAGAAACTGTATTTTTGTCGATTTTTATTGAATTTGAGTAGTTATATAGTGGGGGTTCTAGACCAGAGCCACCAAACACACTTAAAGCATGCAGAATCGACTCAGAATAGGAAAAGGAGACGTTTAGGTCAATTTTATGCATTCTGGCGTTCGTAGATACAAGAAAACTGTTAAAATTCTTCAGAAACGTCACTTTTGAAGTGTTTTCTTGTACTTTTAAGCCACTCAGATAACCTACGGGCTCGGAAAGTGCAACGAAACCATCAAATTTTAGCTAGAAACTGTATTTTTGTCGATTTTTATTGAATTTGAACTATATTTCAACGTTTTTTGATGGTTCTGAGCCACCAAACACACTTAAAGCATGCAGAATCGACTCAGAATAGGAAAAGGAGACGTTTAGGTCAATTTTATGCATTCTGGCGTTCGTAGATACAAGAAAACTGTTAAAATTCTTCAGAAACGTCACTTTTGAAGTGTTTTCTTGTAGTTTTAAGCCACTCAGATATCCTACGGGCTCGGAAAGTGCAACGAAACCATCAAATTTTAGCTAGAAACTGTATTTTTGTCGATTTTTATTGAATTTGAACTATATTTCAACGTTTTTTGATGGTTCTGAGCCACCAAACACACTTAAAGCATGCAGAATCGACTCAGAATAGGAAAAGGAGACGTTTAGGTCAATTTTATGCATTCTGGCGTTCGTAGATACAAGAAAACTGTTAAAATTCTTCAGAAACGTCACTTTTGAAGTGTTTTCTTGTACTTTTAAGCCACTCAGATACCCTACGGGCTCGGAAAGTGCAACGAAACCATCAAATTTTAGCTAGAAACTGTATTTTTGTCGATTTTTATTGAATTTGAACTATATTTCAACGTTTTTTGATGGTTCTGAGCCACCAAACACACTTAAAGCATGCAGAATCGACTCAGAATAGGAAAAGGAGACGTTTAGGTCAATTTTATGCATTCTGGCGTTCGTAGATACAAGAAAACTGTTAAAATTCTTCAGAAACGTCACTTTTGAAATGTTTTCTTGTACTTTTAAGCCACTCAGATACCCTACGGGCTCGGAAAGTGCAACGAAACCATCAAATTTTAGCTAGAAACTGTATTTTTGTCGATTTTTATTGAATTTGAACTATATTTCAACGTTTTTTGATGGTTCTGAGCCACCAAACACACTTAAAGCATGCAGAATCGACTCAGAATAGGAAAAGGAGACGTTTAGGTCAATTTTATGCATTCTGGCGTTCGTAGATACAAGAAAACTGTTAAAATTCTTCAGAAACGTCACTTTTGAAGTGTTTTCTTGTACTTTTAAGCCACTCAGATACCCTACGGGCTCGGAAAGTGCAACGAAACCATCAAATTTTAGCTAGAAACTGTATTTTTGTCGATTTTTATTGAATTTGAACTATATTTCAACGTTTTTCGATGGTTCTGAGCCACCAAACACACTTAAAGCATGCAGAATCGACTCAGAATAGGAAAAGGAAGCGTTTAGGTCAATTTTATGCATTCTGGCGTTCGTAGATACAAGAAAACTGTTAAAATTCTTCAGAAACGTCACTTTTGAAGTGTTTTCTTGTACTTTTAAGCCACTCAGATACCCTACGGGCTCGGAAAGTGCAACGAAACCATCAAATTTTAGCTAGAAACTGTATTTTTGTCGATTTTTATTGAATTTGAACTATATTTCAACGTTTTTTGGTGGTTCTGAGCCACCAAACACACTTAAAGCATGCAGAATCGACTTAGAATAGGAAAAGGAGACGTTTAGGTCAAATTTATGCATTCTGGCGTTCGTAGATACAAGAAAACTGTTAAAATTCTTCAGAAACGTCACTTTTGAAGTGTTTTCTTGTACTTTTAAGCCACTCAGATACCCTACGGGCTCGGAAAGTGCAACGAAACCATCAAATTTTAGCTAGAAACTGTATTTTTGTCGATTTTTATTGAATTTGAACTATATTTCAACGTTTTTTGATGGTTCTGAGCCACCAAACACACTCAAAGCATGCAGAATCGACTCAGAATAGGAAAAGGAGACGTTTAGGTCAATTTTATGCATTCTGGCGTTCGTAGATACAAGAAAACTGTTAAAATTCTTCAGAAACGTCACTTTTGAAGTGTTTTCTTGTACTTTTAAGCCACTCAGATACTCTACGGGCTCGGAAAGTGCAACGAAACCATCAAATTTTAGCTAGAAACTGTATTTTTGTCGATTTTTATTGAATTTGAACTATATTTCAACGTTTTTCGATGGTTCTGAGCCACCAAACACACTTAAAGCATGCAGAATCGACTCAGAATAGGAAAAGGAAGCGTTTAGGTCAATTTTATGCATTCTGGCGTTCGTAGATACAAGAAAACTGTTAAAATTCTTCAGAAACGTCACTTTTGAAGTGTTTTCTTGTACTTTTAAGCCACTCAGATACCCTACGGGCTCGGAAAGTGCAACGAAACCATCAAATTTTAGCTAGAAACTGTATTTTTGTCGATTTTTATTGAATTTGAACTATATTTCAACGTTTTTTGGTGGTTCTGAGCCACCAAACACACTTAAAGCATGCAGAATCGACTTAGAATAGGAAAAGGAGACGTTTAGGTCAAATTTATGCATTCTGGCGTTCGTAGATACAAGAAAACTGTTAAAATTCTTCAGAAACGTCACTTTTGAAGTGTTTTCTTGTACTTTTAAGCCACTCAGATACCCTACGGGCTCGGAAAGTGCAACGAAACCATCAAATTTTAGCTAGAAACTGTATTTTTGTCGATTTTTATTGAATTTGAACTATATTTCAACGTTTTTTGATGGTTCTGAGCCACCAAACACACTCAAAGCATGCAGAATCGACTCAGAATAGGAAAAGGAGACGTTTAGGTCAATTTTATGCATTCTGGCGTTCGTAGATACAAGAAAACTGTTAAAATTCTTCAGAAACGTCACTTTTGAAGTGTTTTCTTGTACTTTTAAGCCACTCAGATACTCTACGGGCTCGGAAAGTGCAACGAAACCATCAAATTTTAGCTAGAAACTGTATTTTTGTCGATTTTTATTGAATTTGAACTATATTTCAACGTTTTTTGATGGTTCTGAGCCACCAAACACACTTAAAGCATGCAGAATCGACTCAGAATAGGAAAAGGAGACGTTTAGGTCAATTTTATGCATTCTGGCGTTCGTAGATACAAGAAAACTGTTAAAATTCTTCAGAAACGTCACTTTTGAATTGTTTTCTTGTACTTTTAAGCCACTCAGATACCCTACGGGCTCGGAAAGTGCAACGAAACCATCAAATTTTAGCTAGAAACTGTATTTTTGTCGATTTTTATTGAATTTGAACTATATTTCAACGTTTTTTGATGGTTCTGAGCCACCAAACACACTTAAAGCATGCAGAATCGACTCAGAATAGGAAAAGGAGACGTTTAGGTCAATTTTATGCATTCTGGCGTTCGTAGATGCAAGAAAACTGTTAAAATTCTTCAGAAACGTCACTTTTGAAGTGTTTTCTTGTACTTTTAAGCCACTCAGATACCCTACGGGCTCGGAAAGTGTAACGAAACCATCAAATTTTAGCTAGAAACTGTATTTTTGTCGATTTTTATTGAATTTGAACTATATTTCAACGTTTTTTGATGGTTCTGAGCCACCAAACACACTTAAAGCATGCAGAATCGACTCAGAATAGGAAAAGGAGACGTTTAGGTCAATTTTATGCATTCTGGCGTTCGTAGATACAAGAAAACTGTTAAAATTCTTCAGAAACGTCACTTTTGAAGTGTTTTCTTGTACTTTTAAGCCACTCAGATACCCTACGGGCTCGGAAAGTGCAACGAAACCATCAAATTTTAGCTAGAAACTGTATTTTTGTCGATTTTTATTGAATTTGAACTATATTTCAACGTTTTTTGATGGTTCTGAGCCACCAAACACACTTAAAGCATGCAGAATCGACTCAGAATAGGAAAAGGAGACGTTTAGGTCAATTTTATGCATTCTGGCGTTCGTAGATACAAGAAAACTGTTAAAATTCTTCAGAAACGTCACTTTTGAAGTGTTTTCTTGTACTTTTAAGCCACTCAGACACCCTACGGACTCGGAAAGTGCAACGAAACCATCAAATTTTAGCTAGAAACTGTATTTTTGTCGACAAACTGTTAAAATTCTTCAGAAACGTCACTTTTGAAGTGTTTTCTTGTACTTTTAAGCCACTCAGATACCCTACGGGCTCGGAAAGTGCAACGAAACCATCAAATTTTAGCTAGAAACTGTATTTTTGTCGATTTTTAGTGAATTTGAACTATATTTCAACGTTTTTTGATGGTTCTGAGCCACCAAACACACTTAAAGCATGCAGAATCGACTCAGAATAGGAAAAGGAGACGTTTAGGTCAATTTTATGCATTCTAGCGTTCGTAGATACAAGAAAACTGTTTAAATTCTTCAGAAACGTCACTTTTGAAGTGTTTTCTTGTACTTTTAAGCCACTCAGATACCCTACGGGGTCGGAAAGTGCAACGAAACCATCAAATTTTAGCTAGAAACTGTATTTTTGTCGATTTTTATTGAATTTGAACTATATTTCAACGTTTTTTGATGGTTCTGAGCCACCAAACACACTTAAAGCATGCAGAATCGACTCAGAATAGGAAAGGAGACGTTTAGGTCAATTTTATGCATTCTGGCGTTCGTAGATACAAGAAAACTGTTAAAATTCTTCAGAAACGTCACTTTTGAAGTGTTTTCTTGTACTTTTAAACCACTCAGATACCCAATGGGCTCGGAAAGTGCAACGAAACCATCAAATTTTAGCTAGAAACTGTATTTTTGTCGATTTTTATTGAATTTGAATTTTATTTCAACGTTTTTTGATGGTTCTGAGCCACCAAACACACTTAAACATGCAGAATCGACTCAGAATAGGAAAAGGAGACGTTTAGGTCAATTTTATGCATTCTGGCGTTCGTAGATACAAGAAAACTGTTAAAATTCTTCAGAAACGTCACTTTTGAAGTGTTTTCTTGTACTTTTAAGCCACTCAGATACCCTACGGGCTCGGAAAGTGCAACGAAACCATCAAATTTTAGCTAGAAACTGTATTTTGTCGATTTTTATTGAATTTGAACTATATTTCAACGTTTTTTGATGGTTCTGAGCCACCAAACACACTTAAAGCTTGCAGAATCGACTCAGAATAGGAAAAGGAGACGTTTAGGTCAATTTTATGCATTCTGGCGTTCGTAGATACAAGAAAACTGTTAAAATTCTTCAGAAACGTCACTTTTGAAGTGTTTTCTTGTACTTTTAAGCCACTCAGATACCCTACGGGCTCGGAAAGTGCAACGAAACCATCAAATTTTAGCTAGAAACTGTATTTTTGTCGATTTTTATTGAATTTGAACTATATTTCAACGTTTTTTGATGGTTCTGAGCCACCAAACACACTTAAAGCATGCAGAATCGACTCAGAATAGGAAAAGGAGACGTTTAGGTCAATTTTATGCATTCTGGCGTTCGTAGATACAAGAAAACTGTTAAAATTCTTCAGAAACCTCACTTTTGAAGTGTTTTCTTGTAATTTTAAGCCACTCAGATACCCTACGGGCTCGGAAAGTGCAACGAAACCATCAAATTTTAGCTAGAAACTGTATTTTTGTCGATTTTTATTGAATTTGAACTATATTTCAACGTTTTTTGATGGTTCTGAGCCACCAAACACGCTTAAAGCATGCAGAATCGACTCAGAATAGGAAAAGGAGACGTTTAGGTCAATTTTATGCATTCTGGCGTTCGTAGATACAAGAAAACTGTTAAAATTCTTCAGAAACGTCACTTTTGAAGTGTTTTCTTGTACTTTTAAGCCACTCAGATACCCAACGGGCTCGGAAAGTGCAACGAAACCATCAAATTTTAGCTAGAAACTGTATTTTTGTCGATTTTTATTGAATTTGAACTATATTTCAACGTTTTTTGATGGTTCTGAGCCACCAAACACACTTAAAGCATGCAGAATCGACTCAGAATAGGAAAAGGAGACGTTTAGGTCAATTTTATGCATTCTGGCGTTCGTAGATACAAGAAAACTGTTAAAATTCTTCAGAAACGTCACTTTTGAAGTGTTTTCTTGTACTTTTAAGCCACTCAGATACCCTACGGGCTCGGAAAGTGCAATGAAACCATCAAATTTTAGCTAGAAACTGTATTTTTGTCGATTTTTATTGAATTTGAACTATATTTCAATGTTTTTTGATGGTTCTGAGCCACCAAACACACTTAAAGCATGCAGAATCGACTCAGAATAGGAAAAGGAGACGTTTAGGTCAATTTTATGCATTCTGGCGTTCGTAGATACAAGAAAACTGTTAAAATTCTTCAGAAACGTCACTTTTGAAGTGTTTTCTTGTACTTTTAAGCCACTCAGATACCCGACGGGCTCGGAAAGTGCAACGAAACCATCAAATTTTAGCTAGAAACTGTATTTTTTCGATTTTTATTGAATTTGAACTATATTTCAACGTTTTTTGATGGTTCTGAGCCACCAAACACACTTAAAGCATGCAGAATCGACTCATAATAGGAAAAGGAGATGTTTAGGTCAATTTTATGCATTCTGGCGTTCGTAGATACAAGGAAACTGTTAAAATTCTTCAGAAACGTCACTTTTGAAGTGTTTTCTTGTACTTTTAAGCCACTCAGATACCCTACGGGCTCGGAAAGTGCAACGAAACCATCAAATTTTAGCTAGAAACTGTATTTTTGTTGATTTTAATGAATTTGAACTATATTTCAACGTTTTTTGATGGTTCTGAGCCACCAAACACACTTAAAGCATGCAGAATCGACTCAGAATAAGAAAAGGAGACGTTTAGGTCAATTTTATGCATTCTGGCGTTCGTAGATACAAGAAAACTGTTAAAATTCTTCAGAAACGTCACTTTTGAAGTGTTTTCTTGTACTTTTAAGCCACTCAGATACCCTACGGGCTCGGAAAGTGCAACGAAACCATCAAATTTTAGCTAGAAACTGTATTTTTGTCGATTTTTATTGAATTTGAACTATATTTCAACGTTTTTTGATGGTTCTGAGCCACCAAACACACTTAAAGCATGCAGAATCGACTCAGAATAGGAAAAGGAGGCGTTTAGGTCAATTTTATGCATTCTGGCGTTCGTAGATACAAGAAAACTGTTAAAATTCTTCAGAAACGTCACTTTTGAAGTGTTTTCTTGTACTTTTAAGCCACTCAGATACCCTACGGGCTCGGAAAGTGCAACGAAACCATCAAATTTTAGCTAGAAACTGTATTTTTGTCGATTTTTATTGAATTTGAACTATATTTCAACGTTTTTTGATGGTTCTGAGCCACCAAACACACTTAAAGCATGCAGAATCGACTCAGAATAGGAAAAGGAGACGTTTAGGTCAAATTTATGCATTCTGGCATTTGTAGATACAAGAAAACTGTTAAAATTCTTCAGAAACGTCACTTTTGAAGTGTTTTCTTGTACTTTTAAGCCACTCAGATACCCAACGGGCTCGGAAAGTGCAACGAAACCATAAAATTTTAGCTAGAAACTGTATTTTTGTCGATTTTTATTGAATTTGAACTATTTTTCAACGTTTTTTGATGGTTCTGAGCCACCAAACACACTTAAAGCATGCAGAATCGACTCAGAATAGGAAAAGGAGACGTTTAGGTCAATTTTATGCATTCTGGCGTTCGTAGATACAAGAAAACTGTTAAAATTCTTCAGAAACGTCACTTTTGAAGTGTTTTCTTGTACTTTTAAGCCACTCAGATACCCTACGGGCTCGGAAAGTGCAACGAAACCATCAAATTTTAGCTAGAAACTGTATTTTTGTCGATTTTTATTGAATTTGAACTATATTTCAACGTTTTTTGATGGTTCTGAGCCACCAAACACACTTAAAGCATGCAGAATCGACTCAGAATAGGAAAAGGAGACGTTTAGGTCAATTTTATGCATTCTAGCGTTCGTAGATACAAGAAAACTGTTTAAATTCTTCAGAAACGTCACTTTTGAAGTGTTTTCTTGTAATTTTAAGCCACTCAGATACCCTACGGGGTCGGAAAGTGCAACGAAACCATCAAATTTTAGCTAGAAACTGTATTTTTGTCGATTTTTATTGAATTTGAACTATATTTCAACGTTTTTTGATGGTTCTGAGCCACCAAACACACTTAAAGCATGCAGAATCGACTCAGAATAGGAAAGGAGACGTTTAGGTCAATTTTATGCATTCTGGCGTTCGTAGATACAAGAAAACTGTTAAAATTCTTCAGAAACGTCACTTTTGAAGTGTTTTCTTGTACTTTTAAGCCACTCAGATACCCTACGGGCTCGGAAAGTGCAACGAAACCATCAAATTTTAGCTAGAAACTGTATTTTTGTCGATTTTTATTGAATTTGAACTATATTTCAACGTTTTTTGATGGTTCTGAGCCACCAAACACACTTAAAGCATGCAGAATCGACTCAGAATAGGAAAGGAGACGTTTAGGTCAATTTTATGCATTCTGGCGTTCGTAGATACAAGAAAACTGTTAAAATTCTTCAGAAACGTCACTTTTGAAGTGTTTTCTTGTACTTTTAAGCCACTCAGATACCCTACGGGCTCGGAAAGTGCAACGAAACCATCAAATTTTAGCTAGAAACTGTATTTTTGTCGATTTTTATTGAATTTGAACTATATTTCAACGTTTTTTGATGGTTCTGAGCCACCAAACACACTTAAAGCATGCAGAATCGACTCAGAATAGGAAAAGGAGACGTTTAGGTCAATTTTATGCATTCTGGCGTTCGTAGATACAAGAAAACTGTTAAAATTCTTCAGAAACGTCACTTTTGAAGTGTTTTCTTGTACTTTTAAGCCACTCAGATACCCTACGGGCTCGGAAAGTGCAACGAAACCATCAAATTTTAGCTAGAAACTGTATTTTTGTCGAATTTTATTGAATTTGAACTATATTTCAACGTTTTTTGATGGTTCTGAGCCACCAAACACACTTAAAGCATGCAGAATCGACTCAGAATAGGAAAAGGAGACGTTTAGGTCAATTTTATGCATTCTGGCGTTCGTAGATACAAGAAAACTGTTAAAATTCTTCAGAAACGTCACTTTTGAAGTGTTTTCTTGTACTTTTAAGCCACTCAGATACCCTACGGGCTCGGAAAGTGCAACGAAACCATCAAATTTTAGCTAGAAACTGTATTTTTGTAGATTTTTATTGAATTTGAACTATATTTCAACGTTTTTTGATGGTTCTGAGCCACCAAACACACTTAAAGCATGCAGAATCGACTCAGAATAGGAAAAGGAGACGTTTAGGTCAATTTTATGCATTCTGGCGTTCGTAGATACAAGAAAACTGTTAAAATTCTTCAGAAACGTCACTTTTGAAGTGTTTTCTTGTACTTTTAAGCCACTCAGATACCCTACGGGCTCGGAAAGTGCAACGAAACCATCAAATTTTAGCTAGAAACTGTATTTTTGTCGATTTTTATTGAATTTGAACTATATTTCAACGTTTTTTGATGGTTCTGAGCCACCAAACACACTTAAAGCATGCAGAATCGACTCAGAATAGGAAAAGGAGACGTTTAGGTCAATTTTATGCATTCTGGCGTTCGTAGATACAAGAAAACTGTTAAAATTCTTCAGAAACGTCACTTTTGAAGTGTTTTCTTGTACTTTTAAGCCACTCAGATACCCTACGGGCTCGGAAAGTGCAACGAAACCATCAAATTTTAGCTAGAAACTGTATTTTTGTCGATTTTTATTGAATTTGAACTATATTTCAACGTTTTTTGATGGTTCTGAGCCACCAAACACACTTAAAGCATGCAGAATCGACTCAGAATAGGAAAAGGAGACGTTTAGGTCAATTTTATGCATTCTGGCGTTCGTAGATACAAGAAAACTGTTAAAATTCTTCAGAAACGTCACTTTTGAAGTGTTTTCTTGTACTTTTAAGCCACTCAGATACCCTACGGGCTCGGAAAGTGCAACGAAACCATCAAATTTTAGCTAGAAACTGTATTTTTGTCGATTTTTATTGAATTTGAACTATATTTCAACGTTTTTTGATGGTTCTGAGCCACCAAACACACTTAAAGCATGCAGAATCGACTCAGAATAGGAAAAGGAGACGTTTAGGTCAATTTTATGCATTCTGGCGTTCGTAGATACAAGAAAACTGTTAAAATTCTTCAGAAACGTCACTTTTGAAGTGTTTTCTTGTGCTTTTAAGCCACTCAGATACCCTACGGGCTCGGAAAGAGCAACGAAACCATCAAATTTTAGCTAGAAACTGTATTTTTGTCGATTTTTATTGAATTTGAACTATATTTCAACGTTTTTTGATGGTTCTGAGCCACCAAACACACTTAAAGCATGCAGAATCGACTCAGAATAGGAAAAGGAGACGTTTAGGTCAATTTTATGCATTCTGGCGTTCGTAGATACAAGAAAACTGTTAAAATTCTTCAGAAACGTCACTTTTGAAGTGTTTTCTTGTACTTTTAAGCCACTCAGATAACCTACGGGCTCGGAAAGTGCAACGAAACCATCAAATTTTAGCTAGAAACTGTATTTTTGTCGATTTTTATTGAATTTGAACTATATTTCAACGTTTTTTGATGGTTCTGAGCCACCAAACACACTTAAAGCATGCAGAATCGACTCAGAATAGGAAAAGGAGACGTTTAGGTCAATTTTATGCATTCTGGCGTTCGTAGATACAAGAAAACTGTTAAAATTCTTCAGAAACGTCACTTTTGAAGTGTTTTCTTGTACTTTTAAGCCACTCAGATACCCTACGGGCTCGGAAAGTGCAACGAAACCATCAAATTTTAGCTAGAAACTGTATTTTTGTCGATTTTTATTGAATTTGAACTATATTTCAACGTTTTTTGATGGTTCTGAGCCACCAAACACACTTAAAGCATCCAGAATCGACTCAGAATAGGAAAAGGAGACGTTTAGGTCAATTTTATGCATTCTGGCGTTCGTAGATACAAGAAAACTGTTAAAATTCTTCAGAAACGTCACTTTTGAAGTGTTTTCTTGTACTTTTAAGCCACTCAGATACCCTACGGGCTCGGAAAGTGCAACGAAACCATCAAATTTTAGCTAGAAACTGTATTTTTGTCGATTTTTATTGAATTTGAACTATATTTCAACGTTTTTTGATGGTTCTGAGCCACCAAACACACTTAAAGCATGCAGAATCGACTCAGAATAGGAAAAGGAGACGTTTAGGTCAATTTTATGCATTCTGGCGTTCGTAGATACAAGAAAACTGTTAAAATTCTTCAGAAACGTCACTTTTGAAGTGTTTTCTTGTACTTTTAAGCCACTCAGATACCCTACGGGCTCGGAAAGTGCAACGAAACCATCAAATTTTAGCTAGAAACTGTATTTTTGTCGATTTTTATTGAATTTGAACTATATTTCAACGTTTTTTGATGGTTCTGAGCCACCAAACACACTTAAAGCATGCAGAATCGACTCAGAATAGGAAAAGGAGACGTTTAGGTCAATTTTATGCAATCTGGCGTTCGTAGATACAAGAAAACTGTTAAAATTCTTCAGAAACGTCACTTTTGAAGTGTTTTCTTGTACTTTTAAGCCACTCAGATACCCGACGGGCTCGGAAAGTGCAACGAAACCATCAAATTTTAGCTAGAAACTGTATTTTTTCGATTTTTATTGAATTTGAACTATATTTCAACGTTTTTTGATGGTTCTGAGCCACCAAACACACTTAAAGCATGCAGAATCGACTCAGAATAGGAAAAGGAGACGTTTAGGTCAATTTTATGCATTCTGGCGTTCGTAGATACAAGAAAACTGTTAAAATTCTTCAGAAACGTCACTTTTGAAGTGTTTTCTTGTACTTTTAAGCCACTCAGATACCCTACGGGCTCGGAAAGTGCAACGAAACCATAAAATTTTAGCTAGAAACTGTATTTTTGTCGATTTTTATTGAATTTGAACTATATTTCAACGTTTTTTGATGGTTCTGAGCCACCAAACACACTTAAAGCATGCAGAATCGACTCAGAATAGGAAAAGGAGACGTTTAGGTCAAATTTATGCATTCTGGCGTTCGTAGATACAAGAAAACTGTTAAAATTCTTCAGAAACGTCACTTTTGAAGTGTTTTCTTGTAATTTTAAGCCACTCAGATACCCTACGGGCTCGGAAAGTGCAACGAAACCATCAAATTTTAGCTAGAAACTGTATTTTTGTCGATTTTTATTGAATTTGAACTATATTTCAACGTTTTTTTGATGGTTCTGAGCCACCAAACACACTTAAAGCATGCAGAATCGACTCAGAATAGGAAAAGGAGACGTTTAGGTCAATTTTATGCATTCTGGCGTTCGTAGATACAAGAAAACTGTTAAAATTCTTCAGAAACGTCACTTTTGAAGTGTTTTCTTGTACTTTTAAGCCACTCAGATACCCTACGGGCTCGGAAAGTGCAACGAAACCATCAAATTTTAGCTAGAAACTGTATTTTTGTCGATTTTTATTGAATTTGAACTATATTTCAACGTTTTTTGATGGTTCTGAGCCACCAAACACACTTAAAGCATGCAGAATCGACTCAGAATAGGAAAAGGAGACGTTTAGGTCAATTTTATGCATTCTGGCGTTCGTAGATACAAGAAAACTGTTAAAATTCTTCAGAAACGTCACTTTTGAAGTGTTTTCTTGTACTTTTAAGCCACTCAGATACCCTACGGGCTCGGAAAGTGCAACGAAACCATCAAATTTTAGCTAGAAACTGTATTTTTGTCGATTTTTATTGAATTTGAACTATATTTCAACGTTTTTTGATGGTTCTGAGCCACCAAACACACTTAAAGCATGCAGAATCGACTCAGAATAGGAAAAGGAGACGTTTAGGTCAATTTTATGCATTCTAGCGTTCGTAGATACAAGAAAACTGTTTAAATTCTTCAGAAACGTCACTTTTGAAGTGTTTTCTTGTACTTTTAAGCCACTCAGATACCCTACGGGGTCGGAAAGTGCAACGAAACCATCAAATTTTAGCTAGAAACTGTATTTTTGTCGATTTTTATTGAATTTGAACTATATTTCAACGTTTTTTGATGGTTCTGAGCCACCAAACACACTTAAAGCATGCAGAATCGACTCAGAATAGGAAAGGAGACGTTTAGGTCAATTTTATGCATTCTGGCGTTCGTAGATACAAGAAAACTGTTAAAATTCTTCAGAAACGTCACTTTTGAAGTGTTTTCTTGTACTTTTAAGCCACTCAGATACCCTACGGGCTCGGAAAGTGCAACGAAACCATCAAATTTTAGCTAGAAACTGTATTTTTGTCGATTTTTATTGAATTTGAACTATATTTCAACGTTTTTTGATGGTTCTGAGCCACCAAACACACTTAAAGCATGCAGAATCGACTCAGAATAGGAAAGGAGACGTTTAGGTCAATTTTATGCATTCTGGCGTTCGTAGATACAAGAAAACTGTTAAAATTCTTCAGAAACGTCACTTTTGAAGTGTTTTCTTGTACTTTTAAGCCACTCAGATACCCTACGGGCTCGGAAAGTGCAACGAAACCATCAAATTTTAGCTAGAAACTGTATTTTTGTCGATTTTTATTGAATTTGAACTATATTTCAACGTTTTTTGATGGTTCTGAGCCACCAAACACACTTAAAGCATGCAGAATCGACTCAGAATAGGAAAAGGAGACGTTTAGGTCAATTTTATGCATTCTGGCGTTCGTAGATACAAGAAAACTGTTAAAATTCTTCAGAAACGTCACTTTTGAAGTGTTTTCTTGTACTTTTAAGCCACTCAGATACCCTACGGGCTCGGAAAATGCAACGAAACCATCAAATTTTAGCTAGAAACTGTATTTTTGTCGAATTTTATTGAATTTGAACTATATTTCAACGTTTTTTGATGGTTCTGAGCCACCAAACACACTTAAAGCATGCAGAATCGACTCAGAATAGGAAAAGGAGACGTTTAGGTCAATTTTATGCATTCTGGCGTTCGTAGATACAAGAAAACTGTTAAAATTCTTCAGAAACGTCACTTTTGAAGTGTTTTCTTGTACTTTTAAGCCACTCAGATACCCTACGGGCTCGGAAAGTGCAACGAAACCATCAAATTTTAGCTAGAAACTGTATTTTTGTAGATTTTTATTGAATTTGAACTATATTTCAACGTTTTTTGATGGTTCTGAGCCACCAAACACACTTAAAGCATGCAGAATCGACTCAGAATAGGAAAAGGAGACGTTTAGGTCAATTTTATGCATTCTGGCGTTCGTAGATACAAGAAAACTGTTAAAATTCTTCAGAAACGTCACTTTTGAAGTGTTTTCTTGTACTTTTAAGCCACTCAGATACCCTACGGGCTCGGAAAGTGCAACGAAACCATCAAATTTTAGCTAGAAACTGTATTTTTGTCGATTTTTATTGAATTTGAACTATATTTCAACGTTTTTTGATGGTTCTGAGCCACCAAACACACTTAAAGCATGCAGAATCGACTCAGAATAGGAAAAGGAGACGTTTAGGTCAATTTTATGCATTCTGGCGTTCGTAGATACAAGAAAACTGTTAAAATTCTTCAGAAACGTCACTTTTGAAGTGTTTTCTTGTACTTTTAAGCCACTCAGATACCCTACGGGCTCGGAAAGTGCAACGAAACCATCAAATTTTAGCTAGAAACTGTATTTTTGTCGATTTTTATTGAATTTGAACTATATTTCAACGTTTTTTGATGGTTCTGAGCCACCAAACACACTTAAAGCATGCAGAATCGACTCAGAATAGGAAAAGGAGACGTTTAGGTCAATTTTATGCATTCTGGCGTTCGTAGATACAAGAAAACTGTTAAAATTCTTCAGAAACGTCACTTTTGAAGTGTTTTCTTGTACTTTTAAGCCACTCAGATACCCTACGGGCTCGGAAAGTGCAACGAAACCATCAAATTTTAGCTAGAAACTGTATTTTTGTCGATTTTTATTGAATTTGAACTATATTTCAACGTTTTTTGATGGTTCTGAGCCACCAAACACACTTAAAGCATGCAGAATCGACTCAGAATAGGAAAAGGAGACGTTTAGGTCAATTTTATGCATTCTGGCGTTCGTAGATACAAGAAAACTGTTAAAATTCTTCAGAAACGTCACTTTTGAAGTGTTTTCTTGTGCTTTTAAGCCACTCAGATACCCTACGGGCTCGGAAAGAGCAACGAAACCATCAAATTTTAGCTAGAAACTGTATTTTTGTCGATTTTTATTGAATTTGAACTATATTTCAACGTTTTTTGATGGTTCTGAGCCACCAAACACACTTAAAGCATGCAGGAATCGACTCAGAATAGGAAAAGGAGACGTTTAGGTCAATTTTATGCATTCTGGCGTTCGTAGATACAAGAAAACTGTTAAAATTCTTCAGAAACGTCACTTTTGAAGTGTTTTCTTGTACTTTTAAGCCACTCAGATAACCTACGGGCTCGGAAAGTGCAACGAAACCATCAAATTTTAGCTAGAAACTGTATTTTTGTCGATTTTTATTGAATTTGAACTATATTTCAACGTTTTTTGATGGTTCTGAGCCACCAAACACACTTAAAGCATGCAGAATCGACTCAGAATAGGAAAAGGAGACGTTTAGGTCAATTTTATGCATTCTGGCGTTCGTAGATACAAGAAAACTGTTAAAATTCTTCAGAAACGTCACTTTTGAAGTGTTTTCTTGTACTTTTAAGCCACTCAGATACCCTACGGGCTCGGAAAGTGCAACGAAACCATCAAATTTTAGCTAGAAACTGTATTTTTGTCGATTTTTATTGAATTTGAACTATATTTCAACGTTTTTTGATGGTTCTGAGCCACCAAACACACTTAAAGCATCCAGAATCGACTCAGAATAGGAAAAGGAGACGTTTAGGTCAATTTTATGCATTCTGGCGTTCGTAGATACAAGAAAACTGTTAAAATTCTTCAGAAACGTCACTTTTGAAGTGTTTTCTTGTACTTTTAAGCCACTCAGATACCCTACGGGCTCGGAAAGTGCAACGAAACCATCAAATTTTAGCTAGAAACTGTATTTTTGTCGATTTTTATTGAATTTGAACTATATTTCAACGTTTTTTGATGGTTCTGAGCCACCAAACACACTTAAAGCATGCAGAATCGACTCAGAATAGGAAAAGGAGACGTTTAGGTCAATTTTATGCATTCTGGCGTTCGTAGATACAAGAAAACTGTTAAAATTCTTCAGAAACGTCACTTTTGAAGTGTTTTCTTGTACTTTTAAGCCACTCAGATACCCTACGGGCTCGGAAAGTGCAACGAAACCATCAAATTTTAGCTAGAAACTGTATTTTTGTCGATTTTTATTGAATTTGAACTATATTTCAACGTTTTTTGATGGTTCTGAGCCACCAAACACACTTAAAGCATGCAGAATCGACTCAGAATAGGAAAAGGAGACGTTTAGGTCAATTTTATGCAATCTGGCGTTCGTAGATACAAGAAAACTGTTAAAATTCTTCAGAAACGTCACTTTTGAAGTGTTTTCTTGTACTTTTAAGCCACTCAGATACCCGACGGGCTCGGAAAGTGCAACGAAACCATCAAATTTTAGCTAGAAACTGTATTTTTTCGATTTTTATTGAATTTGAACTATATTTCAACGTTTTTTGATGGTTCTGAGCCACCAAACACACTTAAAGCATGCAGAATCGACTCAGAATAGGAAAAGGAGACGTTTAGGTCAATTTTATGCATTCTGGCGTTCGTAGATACAAGAAAACTGTTAAAATTCTTCAGAAACGTCATGAAGTGTTTTCTTGTACTTTTAAGCCAATCAGATACCCTACGGGCTCGGAAAGTGCAACGAAACCATCAAATTTTAGCTAGAAACTGTATTTTTGTCGATTTTTATTGAATTTGAACTATATTTCAACGTTTTTTGATGGTTCTGAGCCACCAAACACACTTAAAGCATGCAGAATCGACTCAGAATAGGAAAAGGAGACGTTTAGGTCAATTTTATGCATTCTGGCGTTCGTAGATACAAGAAAACTGTTAAAATTCTTCAGAAACGTCACTTTTGAAGTGTTTTCTTGTACTTTTAAGCCAATCAGATACCCTACGGGCTCGGAAAGTGCAACGAAACCATCAAATTTTAGCTAGAAACTGTATTTTTGTCGATTTTTATTGAATTTGAACTATATTTCAACGTTTTTTGATGGTTCTGAGCCACCAAACACACTTAAAGCATGCAGAATCGACTCAGAATAGGAAAAGGAGACGTTTAGGTCAATTTTATGCATTCTGGCGTTCGTAGATACAAGAAAACTGTTAAAATTCTTCAGAAACGTCACTTTTGAAGTGTTTTCTTGTACTTTTAAGCCAATCAGATACCCTACGGGCTCGGAAAGTGCAACGAAACCATCAAAATTTAGCTAGAAACTGTATTTTTGTCGATTTTTATTGAATTTGAACTATATTTCAACGTTTTTTGATGGTTCTGAGCCACCAAACACACTTAAAGCATGCAGAATCGACTCAGAATAGGAAAAGGAGACGTTTAGGTCAATTTTATGCATTCTGGCGTTCGTAGATACAAGAAAACTGTTAAAATTCTTCAGAAACGTCACTTTTGAAGTGTTTTCTTGTACTTTTAAGCCAATCAGATACCCTACGGGCTCGGAAAGTGCAACGAAACCATCAAATTTTAGCTAGAAACTGTATTTTTGTCGATTTTTATTGAATTTGAACTATATTTCAACGTTTTTTGATGGTTCTGAGCCACCAAACACACTTAAAGCATGCAGAATCGACTCAGAATAGGAAAAGGAGACGTTTAGGTCAATTTTATGCATTCTGGCGTTCGTAGATACAAGAAAACTGTTAAAATTCTTCAGAAACGTCACTTTTGAAGTGTTTTCTTGTACTTTTAAGCCAATCAGATACCCTACGGGCTCGGAAAGTGCAACGAAACCATCAAATTTTAGCTAGAAACTGTATTTTTGTCGATTTTTATTGAATTTGAACTATATTTCAAAGTTTTTTGATGGTTCTGAGCCACCAAACACACTTAAAGCATGCAGAATCGACTCAAAATAGGAAAAGGAGACGTTTAGGTCAATTTTATGCATTCTGGCGTTCGTAGATACAAGAAAACTGTTAAAATTCTTCAGAAACGTCACTTTTGAAGTGTTTTCTTGTACTTTTAAGCCAATCAGATACCCTACGGGCTCGGAAAGTGCAACGAAACCATCAAATTTTAGCTAGAAACTGTATTTTTGTCGATTTTTATTGAATTTGAACTATTTTTCAACGTTTTTTGATGGTTCTGAGCCACCAAACACACTTAAAGCATGCAGAATCGACTCAGAATAGGAAAAGGAGACGTTTAGGTCAATTTTATGCATTCTGGCGTTCGTAGATACAAGAAAACTGTTAAAATTCTTCAGAAACGTCACTTTTGAAGTGTTTTCTTGTACTTTTAAGCCAATCAGATACCCTACGGGCTCGGAAAGTGCAACGAAACCATCAAATTTTAGCTAGAAACTGTATTTTTGTCGATTTTTATTGAATTTGAACTATATTTCAACGTTTTTTGATGGTTCTGAGCCACCAAACACACTTAAAGCATGCAGAATCGACTCAGAATAGGAAAAGGAGACGTTTAGGTCAATTTTATGCATCCAGGCGTTCGTAGATACAAGAAAACTGTTAAAATTCTTCAGAAACGTCACTTTTGAAGTGTTTTCTTGTACTTTTAAGCCAATCAGATACCCTACGGGCTCGGAAAGTGCAACGAAACCATCAAATTTTAGCTAGAAACTGTATTTTTGTCGATTTTTATTGAATTTGAACTATATTTCAACGTTTTTTGATGGTTCTGAGCCACCAAACACACTTAAAGCATGCAGAATCGACTCAGAATAGGAAAAGGAGACGTTTAGGTCAATTTTATGCATTCTGGCGTTCGTAGATACAAGAAAACTGTTAAAATTCTTCAGAAACGTCACTTTTGAAGTGTTTTCTTGTACTTTTAAGCCAATCAGATACCCTACGGGCTCGGAAAGTGCAACGAAACCATCAAATTTTAGCTAGAAACTGTATTTTTGTCGATTTTTATTGAATTTGAACTATATTTCAAAGTTTTTTGATGGTTCTGAGCCACCAAACACACTTAAAGCATGCAGAATCGACTCAGAATAGGAAAAGGAGACGTTTAGGTCAATTTTATGCATTCTGGCGTTCGTAGATACAAGAAAACTGTTAAAATTCTTCAGAAACGTCACTTTTGAAGTGTTTTCTTGTACTTTTAAGCCAATCAGATACCCTACGGGCTCGGAAAGTGCAACGAAACCATCAAATTTTAGCTAGAAACTGTATTTTTGTCGATTTTTATTGAATTTGAACTATATTTCAACGTTTTTTGATGGTTCTGAGCCACCAAACACACTTAAAGCATGCAGAATCGACTCAGAATAGGAAAAGGAGAAGTTTAGGTCAATTTTATGCATTCTGGCGTTCGTAGATACAAGAAAACTGTTAAAATTCTTCAGAAACGTCACTTTTGAAGTGTTTTCTTGTACTTTTAAGCCAATCAGATACCCTACGGGCTCGGAAAGTGCAACGAAACCATCAAATTTTAGCTAGAAACTGTATTTTTGTCGATTTTTATTGAATTTGAACTATATTTCAAAGTTTTTTGATGGTTCTGAGCCACCAAACACACTTAAAGCATGCAGAATCGACTCAAAATAGGAAAAGGAGACGTTTAGGTCAATTTTATGCATTCTGGCGTTCGTAGATACAAGAAAACTGTTAAAATTCTTCAGAAACGTCACTTTTGAAGTGTTTTCTTGTACTTTTAAGCCAATCAGATACCCTACGGGCTCGGAAAGTGCAACGAAACCATCAAATTTTAGCTAGAAACTGTATTTTTGTCGATTTTTATTGAATTTGAACTATATTTCAACGTTTTTTGATGGTTCTGAGCCACCAAACACACTTAAAGCATGCAGAATCGACTCAGAATAGGAAAAGGAGATGTTTAGGTCAATTTTATGCATTCTGGCGTTCGTAGATACAAGAAAACTGTTAAAATTCTTCAGAAACGTCACTTTTGAAGTGTTTTCTTGTACTTTTAAGCCAATCAGATACCCTACGGGCTCGGAAAGTGCAACGAAACCATCAAATTTTAGCTAGAAACTGTATTTTTGTGGATTTTTATTGAATTTGAACTATATTTCAAAGTTTTTTGATGGTTCTGAGACACCAAACACACTTAAAGCATGCAGAATCGACTCAGAATAGGAAAAGGAGACGTTTAGGTCAATTTTATGCATTCTGGCGTTCGTAGATACAAGAAAACTGTTAAAATTCTTCAGAAACGTCACTTTTGAAGTGTTTTCTTGTACTTTTAAGCCAATCAGATACCCTACGGGCTCGGAAAGTGCAACGAAACCATCAAATTTTAGCTAGAAACTGTATTTTTGTCGATTTTTATTGAATTTGAACTATATTTCAAAGTTTTTTGATGGTTCTGAGCCACCAAACACACTTAAAGCATGCAGAATCGACTCAGAATAGGAAAAGGAGACGTTTAGGTCAATTTTATGCATTCTGGCGTTCGTAGATACAAGAAAACTGTTAAAATTCTTCAGAAACGTCACTTTTGAAGTGTTTTCTTGTACTTTTAAGCCAATCAGATACCCTACGGGCTCGGAAAGTGCAACGAAACCATCAAATTTTAGCTAGAAACTGTATTTTTGTCGATTTTTATTGAATTTGAACTATATTTCAACGTTTTTTGATGGTTCTGAGCCACCAAACACACTTAAAGCATGCAGAATCGACTCAGAATAGGAAAAGGAGAAGTTTAGGTCAATTTTATGCATTCTGGCGTTCGTAGATACAAGAAAACTGTTAAAATTCTTCAGAAACGTCACTTTTGAAGTGTTTTCTTGTACTTTTAAGCCAATCAGATACCCTACGGGCTCGGAAAGTGCAACGAAACCATCAAATTTTAGCTAGAAACTGTATTTTTGTCGATTTTTATTGAATTTGAACTATATTTCAAAGTTTTTTGATGGTTCTGAGCCACCAAACACACTTAAAGCATGCAGAATCGACTCAAAATAGGAAAAGGAGACGTTTAGGTCAATTTTATGCATTCTGGCGTTCGTAGATACAAGAAAACTGTTAAAATTCTTCAGAAACGTCACTTTTGAAGTGTTTTCTTGTACTTTTAAGCCAATCAGATACCCTACGGGCTCGGAAAGTGCAACGAAACCATCAAATTTTAGCTAGAAACTGTATTTTTGTCGATTTTTATTGAATTTGAACTATATTTCAACGTTTTTTGATGGTTCTGAGCCACCAAACACACTTAAAGCATGCAGAATCGACTCAGAATAGGAAAAGGAGATGTTTAGGTCAATTTTATGCATTCTGGCGTTCGTAGATACAAGAAAACTGTTAAAATTCTTCAGAAACGTCACTTTTGAAGTGTTTTCTTGTACTTTTAAGCCAATCAGATACCCTACGGGCTCGGAAAGTGCAACGAAACCATCAAATTTTAGCTAGAAACTGTATTTTTGTGGATTTTTATTGAATTTGAACTATATTTCAAAGTTTTTTGATGGTTCTGAGACACCAAACACACTTAAAGCATGCAGAATCGACTCAGAATAGGAAAAGGAGACGTTTAGGTCAATTTTATGCATTCTGGCGTTCGTAGATACAAGAAAACTGTTAAAATTCTTCAGAAACGTCACTTTTGAAGTGTTTTCTTGTACTTTTAAGCCAATCAGATACCCTACGGGCTCGGAAAGTGCAACGAAACCATCAAATTTTAGCTAGAAACTGTATTTTTGTCGATTTTTATTGAATTTGAACTATATTTCAACGTTTTTTGATGGTTCTGAGCCACCAAACACACTTAAAGCATGCAGAATCGACTCAGAATAGGAAAAGGAGACGTTTAGGTCAATTTTATGCATTCTGGCGTTCGTAGATACAAGAAAACTGTTAAAATTCTTCAGAAACGTCACTTTTGAAGTGTTTTCTTGTACTTTTAAGCCAATCAGATACCCTACGGGCTCGGAAAGTGCAACGAAACCATCAAATTTTAGCTAGAAACTGTATTTTTGTCGATTTTTATTGAATTTGAACTATATTTCAACGTTTTTTGATGGTTCTGAGCCACCAAACACACTTAAAGCATGCAGAATCGACTCAGAATAGGAAAAGGAGACGTTTAGGTCAATTTTATGCATTCTGGCGTTCGTAGATACAAGAAAACTGTTAAAATTCTTCAGAAACGTCACTTTTGAAGTGTTTTCTTGTACTTTTAAGCCAATCAGATACCCTACGGGCTCGGAAAGTGCAACGAAACCATCAAAATTTAGCTAGAAACTGTATTTTTGTCGATTTTTATTGAATTTGAACTATATTTCAACGTTTTTTGATGGTTCTGAGCCACCAAACACACTTAAAGCATGCAGAATCGACTCAGAATAGGAAAAGGAGACGTTTAGATCAATTTTATGCATTCTGGCGTTCGTAGATACAAGAAAACTGTTAAAATTCTTCAGAAACGTCACTTTTGAAGTGTTTTCTTGTACTTTTAAGCCAATCAGATACCCTACGGGCTCGGAAAGTGCAACGAAACCATCAAATTTTAGCTCGAAACTGTATTTTTGTCGATTTTTATTGAATTTGACCTATATTTCAACGTTTTTTGATGGTTCTGAGCCACCAAACACACTTAAAGCATGCAGAATCGACTCAGAATAGGAAAAGGAGACGTTTAGGTCAATTTTATGCATTCTGGCGTTCGTAGAAACAAGAAAACTGTTAAAATTCTTCAGAAACGTCACTTTTGAAGTGTTTTCTTGTACTTTTAAGCCAATCAGATACCCTACGGGCTCGGAAAGTGCAACGAAACCATCAAATTTGAGCTAGAAACTGTATTTTTGTCGATTTTTATTGAATTTGAACTATATTTCAACGTTTTTTGATGGTTCTGAGCCACCAAACACACTTAAAGCATGCAGAATCGACTCAGAATAGGAAAAGGAGACGTTTAGGTCAATTTTATGCATTCTGGCGTTCGTAGATACAAGAAAACTGTTAAAATTCTTCAGAAACGTCACTTTTGAAGTGTTTTCTTGTACTTTTAAGCCAATCAGATACCCAACGGGCTCGGAAAGTGCAACGAAACCATCAAATTATAGCTAGAAACTGTATTTTTGTCGATTTTTATTGAATTTGAACTATATTTCAACGTTTTTTGATGGTTCTGAGCCACCAAACACACTTAAAGCATGCAGAATCGACTCAGAATAGGAAAAGGAGACGTTTAGGTCAATTTTATGCATTCTGGCGTTCGTAGATACAAGAAAACTGTTAAAATTCTTCAGAAACGTCACTTTTGAAGTGTTTTCTTGTACTTTTAAGCCAATCAGATACCCTACGGGCTCGGAAAGTGCAACGAAACCATCAAATTTTAGCTAGAAACTGTATTTTTGTCGATTTTTATTGAATTTGAACTATATTTCAACGTTTTTTGATGGTTCTGAGCCACCAAACACACTTAAAGCATGCAGAATCGACTCAGAATAGGAAAAGGAGACGTTTAGATCAATTTTATGCATTCTGGCGTTCGTAGATACAAGAAAACTGTTAAAATTCTTCAGAAACGTCACTTTTGAAGTGTTTTCTTGTACTTTTAAGCCAATCAGATACCCTACGGGCTCGGAAAGTGCAACGAAACCATCAAAATTTAGCTAGAAACTGTATTTTTGTCGATTTTTATTGAATTTGAACTATATTTCAACGTTTTTTGATGGTTCTGAGCCACCAAACACACTTAAAGCATGCAGAATCGACTCAGAATAGGAAAAGGAGACGTTTAGATCAATTTTATGCATTCTGGCGTTCGTAGATACAAGAAAACTGTTAAAATTCTTCAGAAACGTCACTTTTGAAGTGTTTTCTTGTACTTTTAAGCCAATCAGATACCCTACGGGCTCGGAAAGTGCAACGAAACCATCAAATTTTAGCTCGAAACTGTATTTTTGTCGATTTTTATTGAATTTGACCTATATTTCAACGTTTTTTGATGGTTCTGAGCCACCAAACACACTTAAAGCATGCAGAATCGACTCAGAATAGGAAAAGGAGACGTTTAGGTCAATTTTATGCATTCTGGCGTTCGTAGAAACAAGAAAACTGTTAAAATTCTTCAGAAACGTCACTTTTGAAGTGTTTTCTTGTACTTTTAAGCCAATCAGATACCCTACGGGCTCGGAAAGTGCAACGAAACCATCAAATTTTAGCTAGAAACTGTATTTTTGTCGATTTTTATTGAATTTGAACTATATTTCAACGTTTTTTGATGGTTCTGAGCCACCAAACACACTTAAAGCATGCAGAATCGACTCAGAATAGGAAAAGGAGACGTTTAGGTCAATTTTATGCATTCTGGCGTTCGTAGATACAAGAAAACTGTTAAAATTCTTCAGAAACGTCACTTTTGAAGTGTTTTCTTGTACTTTTAAGCCAATCAGATACCCAACGGGCTCGGAAAGTGCAACGAAACCATCAAATTATAGCTAGAAACTGTATTTTTGTCGATTTTTATTGAATTTGAACTATATTTCAACGTTTTTTGATGGTTCTGAGCCACCAAACACACTTAAAGCATGCAGAATCGACTCAGAATAGGAAAAGGAGACGTTTAGGTCAATTTTATGCATTCTGGCGTTCGTAGATACAAGAAAACTGTTAAAATTCTTCAGAAACGTCACTTTTGAAGTGTTTTCTTGTACTTTTAAGCCAATCAGATACCCTACGGGCTCGGAAAGTGCAACGAAACCATCAAATTTTAGCTAGAAACTGTATTTTTGTCGATTTTTATTGAATTTGAACTATATTTCAACGTTTTTTGATGGTTCTGAGCCACCAAACACACTTAAAGCATGCAGAATCGACTCAGAATAGGAAAAGGAGACGTTTAGGTCAATTTTATGCATTCTGGCGTTCGTAGATACAAAAAAACTGTTAAAATTCTTTAGAAACGTCACTTTTGAAGTGTTTTCTTGTACTTTTAAGCCAATCAGATACCCTACGGGCTCGGAAAGTGCAACGAAACCATCAAATTTTAGCTAGAAACTGTATTTTTGTCGATTTTTATTGAATTTGAACTATATTTCAACTTTTTTTGATGGTTCTGAGCCACCAAACACACTTAAAGCATGCAGAATCGACTCAGAATAGGAAAAGGAGACGTTTAGGTCAATTTTATGCATTCTGGCGTTCGTAGATACAAGAAAACTGTTAAAATTCTTCAGAAACGTCACTTTTGAAGTGTTTTCTTGTACTTTTAAGCCAATCAGATACCCTACGGGCTCGGAAAGTGCAACGAAACCATCAAATTTTAGCTAGAAACTGTATTTTTGTCGATTTTTATTGAATTTGAACTATATTTCAACGTTTTTTGATGGTTCTGAGCCACCAAACACACTTAAAGCATGCAGAATCGACTCAGAATAGGAAAAGGAGACGTTTAGGTCAATTTTATGCATTCTGGCGTTCGTAGATACAAGAAAACTGTTAAAATTCTTCAGAAACGTCACTTTTGAAGTGTTTTCTTGTACTTTTAAGCCAATCAGATACCCAACGGGCTCGGAAAGTGCAACGAAACCATCAAATTTTAGCTAGAAACTGTATTTTTGTCGATTTTTATTGAATTTGAACTATATTTCAAAATTTTTTGATGGTTCTGAGCCACCAAACACACTTAAAGCATGCAGAATCGACTCAGAATAGGAAAAGGAGACGTTTAGGTCAATTTTTTGCATTCTGGCGTTCGTAGATACAAGAAAACTGTTAAAATTCTTCAGAAACGTCACTTTTGAAGTGTTTTCTTGTACTTTTAAGCCAATCAGATACCCTACGGGCTCGGAAAGTGCAACGAAACCATCAAATTTTAGCTAGAAACTGTATTTTTGTCGATTTTTATTGAATTTGAACTATATTTCAACTGTGGCGGCACCGTCGGGTCTTGGGCTATTTTGCTTATTTATATTTAGTGTCCGAGTTTTGTGCCGAGGGCCGTCACAAAAGAGTGCCCCTTAGGTCCTGGCCCGTGAGGGCCGATTCGGGGGATGAGAAGGGCAAATGAGACACAGTCTCGCTCCATAGGTTATCTATTGTAACTTGGTAACACAGTTTTGACGAGCTAACAATTATCAGAGGGTTACATACTCTAGCCAGGAAAAGGGGTGATTACGATTAGAGTAATAGGAACATTAACTGTGCATCTTACGTTAATATATACATATGGAGACCAGGGCGGTGAACCCTGGTATCTGGTTAAGATTACTGAATAAACGCATATCAAGCAGTAAGCGACGGAATCTTATCTATAAGAGTATAAATTTATGCCTTCGTTACGGAAGAACATAGAAACGTGTTACATATGAACATTAAACTAGCCTATAACATTTTTAACTGAGGGTTGTCGGGGGGGGAGTTGCGATCAATCGTGGTAACAGGGTCACGAGTGCCTGGAAGGGTAGCGGGTCTCGCTTTTGGTTACTCCAGGCGCTCAAAGTGTATGGGCGAGCCCGAGGTTGGCACCCGGGCCTTGAGGACGTAGAACTGTCCGTTTATCAAATTGAGGGCGGTGACAAGGTACACCGTTGGGCAAAAACGGGGGGCACGAACCCTTGCTGTTTGGCATGGAGGGCCCACATCAAGCCGGAAAAAGCTGATCCGATACGGTGGATCATTGACTTGTCGAACCAGATTCATACCGCGGGCCTGTTGAGTCACCGTCGAATCGCCGGTAAGCGCCGATAAGGCGGCCTTCGCAAGGGCAGAACCGCATAAGTAGGTCAGTGGGACTTACATGTCAGCAGTTCAGCGATTGTATGGAAAAGTCGGAGGGGGGAACCTCGGCGAAGCGCCACTGTCACTCAATGGAGAAGGTCGTGTTGGAAGCTGTCCTTCCGTACTTGGCACTAGCACAGCGGCCGGAAGTTGGGTATCACGATTAGACTAGGAAGCAGGCCCATCCGCACGCGAGACTGAATCGGAATCGAATTGCCTTCTAATTCTAATCCGGTTGTTTTTATAGGGTTCTCGAGCGTGAGAATATCGAAGATAATGTAGCAAAAAAAATCTATTTCTCGCAATTCCGTCACCGGAAACGGCGGCAAGTGTTTTTATCAGTGCATTTCCCATAATTAATTGGCATCGGACCACCCAGAATGATAACGCATTCGTCAGACTTATTGGCCTTGATCTCAAGTGTTTGTATTGACCCCAAGTTTCCCATGCAAATGTGCATATTAGTTGCAACTGGATTGATTTGATTGGACGTGACGATGTTCTCCATATTTGGGCATGGAATGCATTTTGCTGATTATTCCTGGAATGAAGTGTGACTGTGTGGGGCCATGGGAAGCGATCGCTTGCCTTGAAGATTATGTTAATTGACAATACTGGGAAGTTCGGACTTTTGGTTCCCATGATAATGAAGAGTAGGCTCGTTATGAAAAAATACTGTGTGCCACAGTAGGGCTAATTTAAGGGTTGAAATTCCGGTTCACCACAACACTCCCCGCTTTAAGATGAAAATATGAGCCTCAAGGTGCTCGTATTTTCTCACAAGACTTATGACTACGTACAGAACTATGGTAACACGGTCCAGCAGTGAGGGTACTATTTTTGAAAGGTTTATTAAGGTGTGAAAGTTAACATACGTATCCTCGCTACTAGCTTACAAGTTTGGTTGCCGGGAATGCTCAGCTAGTCCCTTTTGGGCACTGGGTCTTCGGGGTTGGTAAATCTGCTTTCCTTCATCATTACGAAGCAGTGAGTGTTCCTTCTCGACGTGGTTTTCTTCGTCCGTGGATGAATCTAACTCAGTTTCGATAATCGTGGCTAACCGATTGGAGATGTTTTGATACAGCACTGCACCTCGCGCACTACACTGAATTGGTGATGGTTTAGCTGAGACAGCACGAGAAATACTGCGGGAAGTCTCCCGGGTGGTTGGGTTGTGACTGCGTTCATGAGCTGGTGCTGCCTGAGGGTCGGGTGGTGACGTTGAGGGGCCATCTGGCAAGGTTGCAGGTTGCGAACCCAGAAATGAGACAGGTCTGGGAGGCTGTGCTGGGATGTCATAGCCGTGGGGATCATGCCAAGAGGCTGGCCTTGATACGGAGTTGCGTCCGGGGAAGCCCCATGTGAACCCGAGGTATGTCGGAGTGGGTGGACGGCTCGTGTTGGTGGTAGCCGCCCGTGGACGCCAACTGGCACTCCGAGCTCGAATGATGAGATAAAACATGAAACAAAGGAGTAGATTAATGGCGATTAACTCCAGGATCACGATGAGTATTTCCCACACCGCCCCCTCTACGGGGGTGGAATTGGCTGTATTGCAACGTGCGGTGTACTGTAGTTCCGTGGATCGACTTTGGTTTGGTCCCGGAACATTGCCGTGCTGTAGGTACAGGGAAATGGTATCCCCACACTGAGTGGATAAGAGGTAGAAGTTGTCCCTTGTGCTAATGTGGCCATTGGTTCGGTTATTGCCCGTTTTCCAGAAGAGGTGAACTTCTTCGGTGGCAGTCTCCGGAGATTCCCATGTGACGTTTGTGACGTCCAATCGTCCCTTGGCGGGACCTGGGGTGAGACTCCATTGTCGTTGATATTGTGACATGGGGTACCAACTGTGTAAGATCTGTCGCGGTTAGCTTTTCCGCCTGACCACAAATCTCCACTGCCCACGTTACGCATGCGTTCTGCCCTTATATAAGTGATTACAGTATGAAATGCTATAATAGATTAGGGATGATAGTGATATTGGTCGCGGAGTTCTGGCAATCGTAGACTATCAGCCGGTTTGTAAGGTGCCAAAGGAGGGGTAAAAGTACCAACCTCATGATGGTTTGATCTGTAAACAGATAGTCTGTATTATCCTTCGTCTGTGATTGTTTTCTTATCCTATCTTAATGCTAATAAATAATCTATCCTATGGAGCGAAATTTTTGTATGCTTCTGAGTTCTATTCTAAGTGGTTATTCTTAATTGTAGGCTAAATATGTCTGCGGAGAACCCAGGGGTATTCTGGAACGTCTCCTTTGCTATGAGTCTGGTACGGGTGACTGGGTTCCGGTTCTTGTTGAAGCGGAAGGTATTCATCTTGGTGTTGGGTAGGGTCGGCTTCGTCTATCACTGGGTCGTCTTCTATCTCTTCGTCTACGATTTCGTTCCGTTGGTTTTGCTGATCTTGTTCCATTCTTTATAATCGATACACAGTCGGAATTCAGGTTCTTCGCCCGGAATGGTTTTTTTTTTTTTCTAAGAGTGCAGGGGCACTCCATGGGGATTGGCTTTCTCTAATGATATTATTATTTAATAGTTGTTGAATCTCTTTATCGAGGATTTCTCTTCGATGGTAGGGTACCCGGTAGGGTCTTTTGGTAATGGGTTGCACCGTTTCGGTGATTATATGGTGTTTGACTCGACTTGTACATGTTAAATGTTGGTCTGGTTTTCGGAAAATGTCGATGAATTCTGCTATTAATTTTTCAAGGGCTTTTTGATGGAAATTATTTTCCTTGGGGTAGTTTAATTTTTGATACAATTCCTCTATCTCTTGTTGCTTTTCTTCTTCTGTCAGTACAGTATTTATAGAAGCGTCTTCAACTTTAGGTTCGTTCTCTACCATGGCTTCAACACACGATCCCATGATTTTGTTTTTGGGTAGCTTTGTGCTTATGTTCAGAAAATTGACTATACGAATCGGGAGGTATTTTTGAGTTGCGCAGAGCACTCGGGCGACTAGTACGCCGGGCATTTGGGTATTGCGTGGTTCTATAATGATAAATGGCGAGTTGGCCTGACCCGTCATAATACCACAACAGATCGTCTGGCTTTTTGGTTGGAGTTCGATATCGTGAGCCAAACGAACTATATTTGAGTTGGCTTCTTTCTGAGTTGCCATACCCTGTTTCCTGTGAGATTTCTGCTCAATATCTCTCAACTCCGGTTCGGTATAGTGTTTTGCCTCCGGAGGCTTTAATACAATTTCAGTTTCTTCATTACTCATGTCTTCATTCTTCACAGTAATACTCATGTCTCTCTTTTTCATCGTAACTTCATTATTTGTTCTGTTATCTTCATTATTGCTATTCTCAACTTCATTACATTTGTTTCTTCTCTCACTATATCGTTTGCTTACAGTGCGTTGTTTAACTTTTGTGTTTTCTTTCTCTCCGACGTCGGTAAGTGGGTTTAGATTATCATTTTTGTTGCCTATTTCGCTAGTACAATTTCGCTGCCCTTTTGGCAATGCGGTACACGTGCAAAAATACTCTGCAGAGTTATCAGTAATTGTTCTAATGCTCATACTACTATAATTCTCTTGGTTATTCACTATTCCTTGTTCTACTTTGTTATTGCTTCTCTGTTCTATATTGTCATGGGTTTGATCACTGTATTGAGCCTTGTGGTGATTATTGTTCCTGAAGTTGTCATGTTGGTTATCTATGGCTGCGGTTAATGGTAGATGGCAACCTTGGATTTGTATGGTTTTAGCTGCCCAGCAAATTCGAACCCTAAATTTACTGAGAAAATCCAGCCCTACGAGTATGTCTCCCTTGAATTTGATATCATCGTAAACTATTATAAAATCATGTACAATTTCCGTTTCCTTGCTGAGTTGTAATGGGACTTGAATGATCCCTTCATATGGTATGGGTCTGCCTTGTACGTCGCGTATTACGAGAGCTATGCGTTGGATGACGGGTTTATCCAGAAGGTCAATGACTTCTCGTTTGATTAGTGATAAATCTGCTCCCGTGTCGACAAGGACCACTAATTGGTGTGAATTCCCTGTCACACAGAATCTATTGAGTTCGCTTATGTTCAGACGTATATAGCAGACCTGGCGCCTTGGAGTTTGGTAGGCTAATGTTGGTTGGGATTTGGGTGGGTCCCCTGGCGGACCGTAACCTTCCCCACGGGTTCGGTCCTCGAAGAGTTTAAAGGACGATTTCTTTCCTGATTCCTGGATGCGAAGAATGAGCGACTATTACTCGGTCCTTGTCTGCTGCATCCTTGGGCGTGCGTGCAACACGGCGGGTTTTGATATTGTTGTTGTCGTTGTCGACATTCTCTCTGAATATGTCCTTGTCTGCCGCATCGATAGCAGGTGATGTTCGACTTATCGTAAGAGGTCCTGTTCCTTCCCCACTCTGGCCTGGCATTTGTGTTTGCTGGGGTTCCTGATCCTCGGTGGGGTTGGTTTGTCCCTAGCCAGTGAGGAGGTCGGCCGTCTGGTCCGCGGACTCGGTTGTAATTTGCCTTCCACTGATCATTTGGCCTCTCTCTCTCTCCTGACCCTTGGTGGTATGGTTTTTCAGTCTCTTCATCCACTGCTGTAGATGTGGCTGCTGGTAGATTGACTTCGATCTTTCTTTGATAGGTACCCTTTCCGGTGCGTTTCTCGATGAACTCTTCCCTGATTGCTAGGGCGACTGCATTTTCGAAAGTGGCCGGTTGTGCCGACATGACTCGCTGTCCAATGGGCATCAACAGGCCTTCCATGAATTGTTCCAAACATTCCTCCTTTAGATGTTCTTTTCTCCATCTATCCTTATCACCGTCACCAGTTTTCTGATAAGTGGTTGCTGCCAGTACCTGAAGCCTTTCACTGAAGTCAGTGACTGACTCGCCCACTCGCTGCTTGCATGTCCTGAATTGAAGTGTGGCCTCGGTTGTGAATACAGGCCGTTCGTATCTCTTCTTTAATTCTGCCGACCACTCTTCCCAAGTGTCGGTGTCTCGTAATTTGTCATTCCATTCCAGTAAGCGACGAGCGTCTCCAGTCAGTTTTAGCTTGGCCACCTGTACCTTTTGCTTGTCATTCCAGCCTATCAGTTGACCGTAGTCCTCGATGTATCCCAGAAAGACTCGCACTGACCTTTCCCCTGAAAAGCTTGGAATTGATTCCAAGGTTACCGTTGGTGCCTCTGGTCGAGGAGGGTCGGTACCGTTTGTCATTATGAATTCTTTCGTTGGTGTTGGTGTTGGGTTATTTCTCCCACAGTTTTGTTTGTTTAAGTTATAGATCTTTTATCGAGTTATGATTTCTTTTTGAATTCGTAGTCTGAAAATAAGTTTCCAGAGTTATCACTCCTATCAGCTCCTGTGGTTGGTTCGTTTATGCGCTTCGGTGGTTAGTATTAGTGGTACTTGGAACGCGGGTATTCGCGAGATTCCTTTGTTGCTGATTGTCATTGAGGTGCCCCGATGGTTACCGATTGTCAACAACCCCTTGGCTATTACTTCCTTTTGGATTATTGATCAATAAGGCACTAGCTTAATGTTCACAATTGATTAATCATTAATAATATTTACAAGTATGAACGTCACTTGGACTTGCAAGAAACGAGTCGCGATTGCGTGGTGTTTCTTGAATAATTTAAAAAGAATTTAGAGTTTCTGGTTTGTTAGTGGGAACCCACAGTTCTTAAGGTGTAGGAAAATATTCATGGGCGCGCAAGTCATTAAGGGTGGCCTTGAGAAATTTTGTTAATAACTTGTTAAAAGGACACGAAAGTCCTTAAGGGTAGTTTTGTATAGGAATTATTGTTGTTAAATTGTCAACGAAACATAGTTGCTTGATAAAAAGAAATCACTGTTGAGTGGTTACGAGAATTGCAAGTGCGTAATGGTAACTGGTTAAAATTATCCTTGTGGCTAACTTGTTAATGAAAACGCGTGTTCTTGATGGTGGTTTTATAAAAAAATACTTGTAGGCAACTATTAAGGTAAACGCAAGCCTTTTGTTTTAGAAAAAGATTTATTGGGTACGGTGGTTAGGCAGTTTTGAATACACTAGTGAAGCTACTGTTATTTAATTGCAATTAACGGGTGGTAGCATATGTTTAACGACTGGTATGGGAATATTGCGCAGGTATTTCCTAAGTTGATAGATGACATGATCAGCTTTACGCGTTATTCTCAATCTTGAGAGGACGGGGTGCAGAATAAATGCGGGGGTTTTTGTTGTAACTAAGACCATCTGTTGGTTACGCGCGGTCTTCAGGAGTGTGCGACATCACGGCGACTGCAAGTGCAGAGTGTTAGTGTGGGTCTTGACCTTTATTTGTGCTTCCCACCGATAGGTGACGCGAGATTCGCGTGGGAAGGTGCCTGTGAAGTGACGGTGTGCGCCTGGACTCTCATTTACAGCTTCTACCGATAGATGGCGTGAGAGTTCCCATTTTGGTAAGAATCATCCCTTGATTAATTGTTGAGAATTTTTCTAATATGCGGTGTTTTGCGTATTGAACGAGTGATGGTATTAGTTTTGGCGGTTTGGAGAGGCTCTGTTTGTGGTGGGTCTCGGTCCTTTTTCCTCTGTCCTCGTTACATCCCTTTTACTGATTTTTCTTATTGTTGGATTCCCACCATTAATCGGAAGCATTCCGCATTTAATGTCCCTTTTTACCTTTATCTTTCTGCCCACGTCCAAATTGCACAGCGCAGCGTCTTCTGTCGCTTGCCTGCCTGTCATCTCTTTTAGGGGTAATTAGCGCCGATATTCGCTGGCTCGCTTATCGCTTGGTTCCTGGGATTGCATTTCGGGTTTTTCCCTGATGTTCATTCACGCCTTTTTGGACCTGTAGGGTTTCTGGCGGTTGTTTTCGGTGGGTAGCCCTCACGTTTGCTGGGGGGGTTCCCGGGGATTTCAAAATTTAAGCGGCGACTCCTTTGAAGATGCCTTGGCGCCTTGTTCTTCTCCCTGATTTGTTCACTCGAGCTTATCTTTTATCGCGTCTCCGTTTCTTTTTCTCTTTCTTTTTCCTTTTTGGACTAAGCATTGGTCGGTGGTCGGTCCTCGTCAGCGCCCTTTCCATTGTTCCCTCTCTTTTCTTGTTTGTCGTCCTCGATACCATATTTTATGCCAACAATGCGTCTTCTATCTGGCGATTAAAAATGTATTGGTGGCTTTTCTTCATTCTCTCCCTGACTTCGATCGGAATGGGTGAGTTCTTGTTCCCGTCCTTTTGTTTAAAAAAAATTTTCCTTGACTCTCTTGTTGTTACAGACCGCAGAGTTTTTATTCGTAGTGACTCCCGACGGAACAGCTGGGACGAGGCCCGTGAGTATAGATGTATATTATTTCTTTCCTTCTTGGGAGGGGTTTTTCTATTTCCAAAGATTTTATTACTTTCTTACCCTTCAAAATGTTCATAATTGATTTTTTTTTGTTTGTTTTTTGTTTATATGTAGCTGCCGTTCCAGAAGAGCCGGTCGTGGAGGAGCCGGCCCCGCCGGGACCCGGTGAGTACCGAATTAATTCTTTATTATGCTCATTCTCTTTCCGTTGTTGTTGTTGTTGTCTTTTTCTTTGGATGCTGAACCGAATTGTGAAAGTGTTTTTGTGTTTTTCTAGGGCACACGGCCAGGGTGAAAATCGATGCCTGGGGGGTCGTAACAACGGCTGTCCCCGCGACGGGGCTTCAGGGGCAGGAAGGGGCCTACGTCCTGCGGCTCCCGAACGGGGGCCGCGTGACCATCACAAGTGGCTGGGACCACACCACGGTGGTTGTTGAATTTTAGTAAAAATTTTGTGTTTTTCTTTTTTCTCTACTTTTAATAAAAGGGAATTAAGCAAATGTTTAGTTTTCCTTTTCGTACGGTATTTCAGTCGAACAGAGGGGCTGTTGTAGTCGCTTAATGAATTATGAGAATTCATAACTTCTGCATGGTAGTGTCTCGGCAGTGTTTATACTAAAAATTCCCGCATAGGCAGAAATGGTAGTTATAAGTTTCTTGTGTGTCCCATCGTGCTCAGTTTCGTTCCCGAAAGCCTACGAAATGGGTAAGTATGAAATTTTTCTATGGTTAAATTTTTCCCAATTCTAAAAAATAAACGAAACTCTTATTTGTTCTTGCTGTGTAATGGACTGGTTAGCAGCTCTGAGTCTTGCTTCCCTTAGCGTTTATTTGGGTGTTTTTCTTTTTCCAGATCACCATCTTCGACCAGGGGTGAACCCTCCGGGTTCTGGCTTTTGCAGCCCTTCTCCCTCCTCTGTGACGTTATCAGAGATTTTGGCGTCCCTTGAGACTTCACCCCCACCGCGGCCGGTCTCCGTTCCAGCGTCGGAACTATCCCCGGGGTTCATCTATGCTCCACCATCTCCAGCGCCGTTCCCGATGATGCCGGGTTATTTCCCGATGGTCGCCCCGGCGCCTCGGTATGAGGTGATCGCCGGTCCGGGCCTTGTCATCCCTTGGGGCAGCGCCCGGCACCATCTCCATACCTTGGGGGTAACAGTGGGGGTCTTGGAGTACGCTGGTCGAGCACTCATCTATTTCTCTTATTAAATAACCTTAGTTTTTTTTTTTTTTTTTGTTGTAGTTAGTTTTAAGAAATGTTTATTTAAATAAATTTGGAAAAAAAAAATGTCTGTTTTTCGTTCTCATCTACTTCTTATCAGCCTATTTCTAAGGTTTTATTAGCGAGAAAGCTGAATTCAGTTTAATTGGTTGCCTAACCTCCGACCTCATATTGTGATAATTAATTTTTGTTTCTACGAGCAGCGCCTCTTGCGATTTTCTCAAGCAACATCTCCTGTCGATAAAAGAGTCGCTGATTCCCGGAATTAAAATCGCGCCCTTAATGATGTATTTCTGATTATTACCGGTTTGGTACTACTGACTGACAATGATAATGCCTAATGAACTATCTAAAACTATGGTGAATACATTAATAGGTAAAGACATATTATCCTCCTGTTTGTGAAACTAGCTAATTCTATTTGAAAAGTTGGGTGCGAATAAAGTTAATGTTACATAAGATTATATCTACGGGTGGCTAAAATTTTTTCTTTGGGACGTAATTTGTTGCTTAAAACTTTGCACGATGCTGCTCTCGTGCCATGAAAATGTTTCTTTTTACGGAACAGCAAAGCTACGCCTGATAATCTGTGTTTAATTATTATTAATTTAAAATTTTTCCTAAAAATTATCCCCTAATTTTTCGTGCGGTTACTTGTTATCTCCTCGTGTTTCTGATGACCTTCGAATGAGGGGAAGAGCCGACTTGTCCATGTTTTTCCTAAGGTTTAATTTATTTTTCGGCCGAATGAAAATGCCAAGAGTTGGCTCTAATTATTTCTTATGACCTTCGCGAGTTGAAAAATTTGATGCTAAAAAAAATTTTCCTGGTTCAATTTTGCAATTATACGTAATATGAAAGACGCGTACGTTTTTAATGCAATCTGTGGTGGTTTTATAAGTTTTATGATCCAATTAAACCCAAATCGGTCTGTTATTCATGATGGTATTTTAATTTCAAGATAAAGAATGAGAGAGATGTGTTTGTTTTACGGAGTGAATTTCGCTGGTGCACTTTTGTCGCGCTCACAGCGGATTTATTGCAGCTGGGTGATGATCTCATTTGCTTACAAAACGCCGTCAATCGGGCCAATTAATTATTATCGCCGGATGTATTCTAAACAAGTTATTCTTTGACAGTGCCAATCGCACGAAAGCGTTAATTAATTATTTTCACGAGGTTCCTGCTTACTCTAAGAAACTGTTAGATGAATATTGGGGTTTTCCTAAATTTTATTTAGTATCAAGAATTTAATTTGGCGAATGCCTAAATTGTGAATTTTCCTTTCGTGATATTGCCTTAAATTTTGTTCTGATGCATTTTTACGGGTTTCTTAAATTGCGCAGCTTTATTCCGATTTTTCCAAAAGATAATTCTGAATTTTACCACGTCCCGGAATGTTTTTGATTTTATGGAGTTTAAAATTATTCCTTCTCTTCCTGAATAAATTTAATACTGCTCTCGAAACATTTACAACTTGTTGCCGAAATTTAAAAATTTTGTATCCTGTTCCCGAAATTTTGAAAGATTTTGATCCTGTTCCCGAATTTTAGAAAAACTGAGATCCTGTCCCCGAATTTTAGAAAAACTGAGATCCTGTCCCCGAATTTTAGAAAAACTGAGATCCTGTCCCCGAAATTTAGAGAGATTGTATCCTGTTCCCGAAATTTAGAAAAATTGTATCCTGTCCCCGAAATTTTGAAAGATTTTGATCCTGTCCGCAGCGCCATTTTTGTGGCGGCACCGTCGGGTCTTGGGCTATTTTGCTTATTTATATTTAGTGTCCGAGTTTTGTGCCGAGGGCCGTCACAAAAGAGTGCCCCTTAGGTCCTGGCCCGTGAGGGCCGATTCGGGGGATGAGAAGGGCAAATGAGACACAGTCTCGCTCCATAGGTTATCTATTGTAACTTGGTAACACAGTTTTGACGAGCTAACAATTATCAGAGGGTTACATACTCTAGCCAGGAAAAGGGGTGATTACGATTAGAGTAATAGGAACATTAACTGTGCATCTTACGTTAATATATACATATGGAGACCAGGGCGGTGAACCCTGGTATCTGGTTAAGATTACTGAATAAACGCATATCAAGCAGTAAGCGACGGAATCTTATCTATAAGAGTATAAATTTATGCCTTCGTTACGGAAGAACATAGAAACGTGTTACATATGAACATTAAACTAGCCTATAACATTTTTAACTGAGGGTTGTCGGGGGGGGGAGTTGCGATCAATCGTGGTAACAGGGTCACGAGTGCCTGGAAGGGTAGCGGGTCTCGCTTTTGGTTACTCCAGGCGCTCAAAGTGTATGGGCGAGCCCGAGGTTGGCACCCGGGCCTTGAGGACGTAGAACTGTCCGTTTATCAAATTGAGGGCGGTGACAAGGTACACCGTTGGGCAAAAACGGGGGGCACGAACCCTTGCTGTTTGGCATGGAGGGCCCACATCAAGCCGGAAAAAGCTGATCCGATACGGTGGATCATTGACTTGTCGAACCAGATTCATACCGCGGGCCTGTTGAGTCACCGTCGAATCGCCGGTAAGCGCCGATAAGGCGGCCTTCGCAAGGGCAGAACCGCATAAGTAGGTCAGTGGGACTTACATGTCAGCAGTTCAGCGATTGTATGGAAAAGTCGGAGGGGGGAACCTCGGCGAAGCGCCACTGTCACTCAATGGAGAAGGTCGTGTTGGAAGCTGTCCTTCCGTACTTGGCACTAGCACAGCGGCCGGAAGTTGGGTATCACGATTAGACTAGGAAGCAGGCCCATCCGCACGCGAGACTGAATCGGAATCGAATTGCCTTCTAATTCTAATCCGGTTGTTTTTATAGGGTTCTCGAGCGTGAGAATATCGAAGATAATGTAGCAAAAAAAATCTATTTCTCGCAATTCCGTCACCGGAAACGGCGGCAAGTGTTTTTATCAGTGCATTTCCCATAATTAATTGGCATCGGACCACCCAGAATGATAACGCATTCGTCAGACTTATTGGCCTTGATCTCAAGTGTTTGTATTGACCCCAAGTTTCCCATGCAAATGTGCATATTAGTTGCAACTGGATTGATTTGATTGGACGTGACGATGTTCTCCATATTTGGGCATGGAATGCATTTTGCTGATTATTCCTGGAATGAAGTGTGACTGTGTGGGGCCATGGGAAGCGATCGCTTGCCTTGAAGATTATGTTAATTGACAATACTGGGAAGTTCGGACTTTTGGTTCCCATGATAATGAAGAGTAGGCTCGTTATGAAAAAATACTGTGTGCCACAGTAGGGCTAATTTAAGGGTTGAAATTCCGGTTCACCACACAACGTTTTTTGATGGTTCTGAGCCACCAAACACACTTAAAGCATGCAGAATCGACTCAGAATAGGAAAAGGAGACGTTTAGGTCAATTTTATGCATTCTGGCGTTCGTAGATACAAGAAAACTGTTAAAATTCTTCAGAAACGTCACTTTTGAAGTGTTTTCTTGTACTTTTAAGCCAATCAGATACCCTACGGGCTCGGAAAGTGCAACGAAACCATCAAATTTTAGCTAGAAACTGTATTTTTGTCGATTTTTATTGAATTTGAACTATTTTTCAACGTTTTTTGATGGTTCTGAGCCACCAAACACACTTAAAGCATGCAGAATCGACTCAGAATAGGAAAAGGAGACGTTTAGGTCAATTTTATGCATTCTGGCATTCGTAGATACAAGAAAACTGTTAAAATTCTTCAGAAACGTCACTTTTGAAGTGTTTTCTTGTACTTTTAAGCCAATCAGATACCCTACGGGCTCGGAAAGTGCAACGAAACCATCAAATTATAGCTAGAAACTGTATTTTTGTCGATTTTTATTGAATTTGAACTATATTTCAACGTTTTTTGATGGTTCTGAGCCACCAAACACACTTAAAGCATGCAGAATCGACTCAGAATAGGAAAAGGAGACGTTTAGGTCAATTTTATGCATTCTGGCGTTCGTAGATACAAGAAAACTGTTAAAATTCTTCGGAAACGTCACTTTTGAAGTGTTTTCTTGTACTTTTAAGCCAATCAGATACCCTACGGGCTCGGAAAGTGCAACGAAACCATCAAATTTTAGCTAGAAACTGTATTTTTGTCGATTTTTATTGAATTTGAACTATATTTCAACGTTTTTTGATGGTTCTGAGCCACCAAACACACTTAAAGCATGCAGAATCGACTCAGAATAGGAAAAGGAGACGTTTAGGTCAATTTTATGCATTCTGGCGTTCGTAGATACAAGAAAACTGTTAAAATTCTTCAGAAACGTCACTTTTGAAGTGTTTTCTTGTACTTTTAAGCCAATCAGATACCCTACGGGCTCGGAAAGTGCAACGAAACCATCAAATTTTAGCTAGAAACTGTATTTTTGTCGATTTTTATTGAATTTGAACTATATTTCAACGTTTTTTGATGGTTCTGAGCCACCAAACACACTTAAAGCATGCAGAATCGACTCAGAATAGGAAAAGGAGACGTTTAGGTCAATTTTATGCATTCTGGCGTTCGTAGATACAAGAAAACTGTTAAAATTCTTCAGAAACGTCACTTTTGAAGTGTTTTCTTGTACTTTTAAGCCAATCAGATACCCTACGGGCTCGGAAAGTGCAACGAAACCATCAAATTTTAGCTAGAAACTGTATTTTTGTCGATTTTTATTGAATTTGAACTATATTTCAACGTTTTTTGATGGTTCTGAGCCACCAAACACACTTAAAGCATGCAGAATCGACTCAGAATAGGAAAAGGAGACGTTTAGGTCAATTTTATGCATTCTGGCGTTCGTAGATACAAGAAAACTGTTAAAATTCTTCAGAAACGTCACTTTTGAATTGTTTTCTTGTACTTTTAAGCCAATCAGATACCCTACGGGCTCGGAAAGTGCAACGAAACCATCAAATTTTAGCTAGAAACTGTATTTTTGTCGATTTTTATTGAATTTGAACTATATTTCAACGTTTTTTGATGGTTCTGAGCCACCAAACACACTTAAAGCATGCAGAATCGACTCAGAATAGGAAAAGGAGACGTTTAGGTCAATTTTATGCATTCTGGCGTTCGTAGATACAAGAAAACTGTTAAAATTCTTCAGAAACGTCACTTTTGAAGTGTTTTCTTGTACTTTTAAGCCAATCAGATACCCTACGGGCTCGGAAAGTGCAACGAAACCATCAAATTTTAGCTAGAAACTGTATTTTTGTCGATTTTTATTGAATTTGAACTATATTTCAACGTTTTTTGATGGTTCTGAGCCACCAAACGCACTTAAAGCATGCAGAATCGACTCAGAATAGGAAAAGGAGACGTTTAGGTCAATTTTATGCATTCTGGCGTTCGTAGATACAAGAAAACTGTTAAAATTCTTCAGAAACGTCACTTTTGAAGTGTTTTCTTGTACTTTTAAGCCAATCAGATACCCTACGGGCTCGGAAAGTGCAACGAAACCATCAAATTTTAGCTAGAAACTGTATTTTTGTCGATTTTTATTGAATTTGAACTATATTTCAACGTTTTTTGATGGTTCTGAGCCACCAAACACACTTAAAGCATGCAGAATCGACTCAGAATAGGAAAAGGAGACGTTTAGGTCAATTTTATGCATTCTGGCGTTCGTAGATACAAGAAAACTGTTAAAATTCTTCAGAAACGTCACTTTTGAAGTGTTTTCTTGTACTTTTAAGCCAATCAGATACCCTGCGGGCTCGGAAAGTGCAACGAAACCATCAAATTTTAGCTAGAAACTGTATTTTTGTCGATTTTTATTGAATTTGAACTATATTTCAACGTTTTCTGATGGTTCTGAGCCACCAAACACACTTAAAGCATGGAGAATCGACTCAGAATAGGAAAAGGAGACGTTTAGGTCAATTTTATGCATTCTGGCGTTCGTAGATACAAGAAAACTGTTAAAATTCTTCAGAAACGTCACTTTTGAAGTGTTTTCTTGTACTTTTAAGCCAATCAGATACCCTACGGGCTCGGAAAGTGCAACGAAACCATCAAATTTTAGCTAGAAACTGTATTTTTGTCAATTTTTATTGAATTTGAACTATATTTCAACGTTTTTTGATGGTTCTGAGCCACCAAACACACTTAAAGCATGCAGAATCGACTCAGAATAGGAAAAAGAGACGTTTAGGTCAATTTTATGCATTCTGGCGTTCGTAGATACAAGAAAACTGTTAAAATTCTTCAGAAACGTCACTTTTGAAGTGTTTTCTTGTACTTTTAAGCCAATCAGATACCCTACGGGCTCGGAAAGTGCAACGAAACCATCAAATTTTAGCTAGAAACTGAATTTTTGTCGATTTTTATTGAATTTGAACTATATTTCAACGTTTTTTGATGGTTCTGAGCCACCAAACACACTTAAAGCATGCAGAATCGACTCAGAATAGGAAAAGGAGACGTTTAGGTCAATTTTATGCATTCTGGCGTTCGTAGATACAAGAAAACTGTTAAAATTCTTCAGAAACGTCATTTTTGAAGTGTTTTCTTGTACTTTTAAGCCAATCAGATACCCTACGGGCTCGGAAAGTGCAACGAAACCATCAAATTTTAGCTAGAAACTGTATTTTTGTCGATTTTTATTGAATTTGAACTATATTTCAACGTTTTTTGATGGTTCTGAGCCACCAAACACACTTAAAGCATGCAGAATCGACTCAGAATAGGAAAAGGAGAAGTTTAGGTCAATTTTATGCATTCTGGCGTTCGTAAATACAAGAAAACTGTTAAAATTCTTCAGAAACGTCACTTTTGAAGTGTTTTCTTGTACTTTTAAGCCAATCAGATACCCTACGGGCTCGGAAAGTGCAACGAAACCATCAAATTTTAGCTAGAAACTGTATTTTTGTCGATTTTTATTGAATTTGAACTATATTTCAACGTTTTTTGATGGTTCTGAGCCACCAAACACACTTAAAGCATGCAGAATCGACTCAGAATAGGAAAAGGAGACGTTTAGGTCAATTTTATGCATTCTGGCGTTCGTAGATACAAGAAAACTGTTAAAATTCTTCAGAAACGTCACTTTTGAAGTGTTTTCTTGTACTTTTAAGCCAATCAGATACCCTACGGGCTCGGAAAGTGCAACGAAACCATCAAATTTTAGCTAGAAACTGTATTTTTGTAGATTTTTATTGAATTTGAACTATATTTCAACGTTTTCTGATGGTTCTGAGCCACCAAACACACGTAAAGCATGGAGAATCGACTCAGAATAGGAAAAGGAGACGTTTAGGTCAATTTTATGCATTCTGGCGTTCGTAGATACAAGAAAACTGTTAAAATTCTTCAGAAACGTCACTTTTGAAGTGTTTTCTTGTACTTTTAAGCCAATCAGATACACTACGGGCTCGGAAAGTGCAACGAAACCATCAAATTTTAGCTAGAAACTGTATTTTTGTCGATTTTTATTGAATTTGAACTATATTTCAACGTTTTTTGATGGTTCTGAGCCACCAAACACACTTAAAGCATGCAGAATCGACTCAGAATAGGAAAAAGAGACGTTTAGGTCAATTTTATGCATTCTGGCGTTCGTAGATACAAGAAAACTGTTAAAATTCTTCAGAAACGTCACTTTTGAAGTGTTTTCTTGTACTTTTAAGTCAATCAGATACCCTACGGGCTCGGAAAATGCAACGAAACCATCAAATTTTAGCTAGAAACTGTATTTTTGTCGATTTTTATTGAATTTGAACTATATTTCAACGTTTTTTGATGGTTCTGAGCCACCAAACACACTTAAAGCATGCAGAATCGACTCAGAATAGGAAAAGGAGACGTTTAGGTCAATTTTATGCATTCTGGCGTTCGTAGATACAAGAAAACTGTTAAAATTCTTCAGAAACGTCACTTTTGAAGTGTTTTCTTGTACTTTTAAGCCAATCAGATACCCTACGGGCTCGGAAAGTGCAACGAAACCATCAAATTTTAGCTAGAAACTGTATTTTTGTCGATTTTTATTGAATTTGAACTATATTTCAACGTTTTTTGATGGTTCTGAGCCACCAAACACACTTAAAGCATGCAGAATCGACTCAGAATAGGAAAAGGAGAAGTTTAGGTCAATTTTATGCATTCTGGCGTTCGTAGATACAAGAAAACTGTTAAAATTCTTCAGAAACGTCACTTTTGAAGTGTTTTCTTGTACTTTTAAACCAATCAGATACCCTACGGGCTCGGAAAGTGCAACGAAACCATCAAATTTTAGCTAGAAACTGTATTTTTGTCGATTTTTATTGAATTTGAACTATATTTCAACGTTTTTTGATGGTTCTGAGCCACCAAACACACTTAAAGCATGCAGAATCGACTCAGAATAGGAAAAGGAGACGTTTAGGTCAATTTTATGCATTCTGGCGTTCGTAGATACAAGAAAACTGTTAAAATTCTTCAGAAACGTCACTTTTGAAGTGTTTTCTTGTACTTTTAAGCCAATCAGATACCCTACGGGCTCGGAAAGTGCAACGAAACCATCAAATTTTAGCTAGAAACTGTATTTTTGTCGATTTTTATTGAATTTGAACTATATTTCAACGTTTTTTGATGGTTCTGAGCCACCAAACACACTTAAAGCATGCAGAATCGACTCAGAATAGGAAAAGGAGAAGTTTAGGTCAATTTTATGCATTCTGGCGTTCGTAGATACAAGAAAACTGTTAAAATTCTTCAGAAACGTCACTTTTGAAGTGTTTTCTTGTACTTTTAAGCCAATCAGATACCCTACGGGCTCGGAAAGTGCAACGAAACCATCAAATTTTAGCTAGAAATTGTATTTTTGTCGATTTTTATTGAATTTGAACTATATTTCAACGTTTTTTGATGGTTCTGAGCCACCAAACACACTTAAAGCATGCAGAATCGATTCAGAATAGGAAAAGGAGACGTTTAGGTCAATTTTATGCATTCTGGCGTTCGTAGATACAAGAAAACTGTTAAAATTCTTCAGAAACGTCACTTTTGAAGTGTTTTCTTGTACTTTTAAGCCAATCAGATACCCTACGGGCTCGGAAAGTGCAACGAAACCATCAAATTTTAGCTAGAAACTGTATTTTTGTCGATTTTTATTGAATTTGAACTATATTTCAACGTTTTTTGATGGTTCTGAGCCACCAAACACACTTAAAGCATGCAGAATCGACTCAGAATAGGAAAAGGAGACGTTTAGGTCAATTTTATGCATTCTGGCGTTCGTAGATACAAGAAAACTGTTAAAATTCTTCAGAAACGTCACTTTTGAAGTGTTTTCTTGTACTTTTAAGCCAATCAGATATCCTACGGGCTCGGAAAGTGCAACGAAACCATCAAATTTTAGCTAGAAACTGTATTTTTGTCGATTTTTATTGAATTTGAACTATATTTCAACGTTTTTTGATGGTTCTGAGCCACCAAACACACTTAAAGCATGCAGAATCGACTCAGAATAGGAAAAGGAGACGTTTAGGTCAATTTTATGCATTCTGGCGTTCGTAGATACAAGAAAACTGTTAAAACTCTTCAGAAACGTCACTTTTGAAGTGTTTTCTTGTACTTTTAAGCCAATCAGATACCCTACGGGCTCGGAATGTGCAACGAAACCATCAAATTTTAGCTAGAAACTGTATTTTTGTCGATTTTTATTGAATTTGAACTATATTTCAACGTTTTTTGATGGTTCTGAGCCACCAAACACACTTAAAGCATGCAGAATCGACTCAGAATAGGAAAAGGAGACGTTTAGGTCAATTTTATGCATTCTGGCGTTCGTAGATACAAGAAAACTGTTAAAATTCTTCAGAAACGTCACTTTTGAAGTGTTTTCTTGTACTTTTAAGCCAATCAGATACCCTACGGGCTCGGAAAGTGCAACGAAACCATCAAATTTTAGCTAGAAACTGTATTTTTGTCGATTTTTATTGAATTTGAACTATATTTCAACGTTTTTTGATGGTTCTGAGCCACCAAACACACTTAAAGCATGCAGAATCGACTCAGAATAGGAAAAGGAGACGTTTAGGTCAATTTTATGCATTCTGGCGTTCGTAGATACAAGAAAACTGTTAAAATTCTTCAGAAACGTCACTTTTGAAGTGTTTTCTTGTACTTTTAAGCCAATCAGATACCCTACGGGCTCGGAAAGTGCAACGAAACCATCAAATTTTAGCTAGAAACTGTATTTTTGTCGATTTTTATTGAATTTGAACTATATTTCAACGTTTTTTGATGGTTCTGAGCCACCAAACACACTTAAAGCATGCAGAATCGACTCAGAATAGGAAAAGGAGACGTTTAGGTCAATTTTATGCATTCTGGCGTTCGTAGATACAAGAAAACTGTTAAAATTCTTCAGAAACGTCACTTTTGAAGTGTTTTCTTGTACTTTTAAGCCAATCAGATACCCTACGGGCTCGGAAAGTGCAACGAAACCATCAAATTTTAGCTAGAAACTGTATTTTTGTCGATTTTTATTGAATTTGAACTATATTTCAACGTTTTTTGATGGTTCTGAGCCACCAAACACACTTAAAGCATGCAGAATCGACTCAGAATAGGAAAAGGAGACGTTTAGGTCAATTTTAGCATTCTGGCGTTCGTAGATACAAGAAAACTGTTAAAATTCTTCAGAAACGTCACTTTTGAAGTGTTTTCTTGTACTTTTAAGCCAATCAGATACCCTACGGGCTCGGAAAGTGCAACGAAACCATCAAATTTTAGCTAGAAACTGTATTTTTGTCGATTTTTATTGAATTTGAACTATATTTCAACGTTTTTTGATGGTTCTGAGCCACCAGACACACTTAAAGCATGCAGAATCGACTCAGAATAGGAAAAGGAGACGTTTAGGTCAATTTTATGCATTCTGGCGTTCGTAGATACAAGAAAACTGTTAAAATTCTTCAGAAACGTCACTTTTGAAGTGTTTTCTTGTACTTTTAAGCCAATCAGATACCCTACGGGCTCGGAAAGTGCAACGAAACCATCAAATTTTAGCTAGAAACTGTATTTTTGTCGATTTTTATTGAATTTGAACTATATTTCAACGTTTTTTGATGGTTCTGAGCCACCAAACATATTTAAAGCATGCAGAATCGACTCAGTATAGGAAAAGGAGACGTTTAGGTCAATTTTATGCATTCTGGCGTTCGTAGATACAAGAAAACTGTTAAAATTCTTCAGAAACGTCACTTTTGAAGTGTTTTCTTGTACTTTTAAGCCAATCAGATACCCTACGGGCCCGGAAAGTGCAACGAAACCATCAAATTTTAGCTAGAAACTGTATTTTTGTCGATTTTTATTGAATTTGAACTATATTTCAAAGTTTTTTGATGGTTCTGAGCCACCAAACACACTTAAAGCATGCAGAATCGACTCAGAATAGGAAAAGGAGACGTTTAGGTCAATTTTATGCATTCTGGCGTTCGTAGATACAAGAAAACTGTTAAAATTCTTCAGAAACGTCACTTTTGAAATGTTTTCTTGTACTTTTAAGCCAATCAGACACCCTACGGGCTCGGAAAGTGCAACGAAACCATCAAATTCTAGCTAGAAACTGTATTTTTGTCGATTTTTATTGAATTTGAACTATATTTCAACGTTTTTTGATGGTTCTGAGCCACCAAACACACTTAAAGCATGCAGAATCGACTCAGAATAGGAAAAGGAGACGTTTAGGTCAATTTTATGCATTCTGGCGTTCGTAGATACAAGAAAACTGTTAAAATTCTTCAGAAACGTCACTTTTGAAGTGTTTTCTTGTACTTTTAAGCCAATCAGATACCCTACGGGCTCGGAAAGTGCAACGAAACCATCAAATTTTAGCTAGAAACTGTATTTTTGTCGATTTTTATTGAATTTGAACTATATTTCAACGTTTTTTGATGGTTCTGAGCCACCAAACACACTTAAAGCATGCAGAATCGACTCAGAATAGGAAAAGGAGACGTTTAGGTCAATTTTATGCATTCTGGCGTTCGTAGATACAAGAAAACTTTTAAAATTCTTCAGAAACGTCACTTTTGAAGTGTTTTCTTGTACTTTTAAGCCAATCAGATACCCTACGGGCTCGGAAAGTGCAACGAAACCATCAAATTTTAGCTAGAAACTGTATTTTTGTCGATTTTTATTGAATTTGAACTATATTTCAACGTTTTTTGATGGTTCTGAGCCACCAAACACACTTAAAGCATGCAGAATCGACTCAGAATAGGAAAAGGAGACGTTTAGGTCAATTTTATGCATTCTGGCGTTCGTAGATACAAGAAAACTGTTAAAATTCTTCAGAAACGTCACTTTTGAAGTGTTTTCTTGTGCTTTTAAGCCAATCAGATACCCTACGGGCTCGGAAAGTGCAACGAAACCATCAAATTTTAGCTAGAAACTGTATTTTTGTCGATTTTTATTGAATTTGAACTATATTTCAACGTTTTTTGATGGTTCTGAGCCACCAAACACACTTAAAGCATGCAGAATCGACTCAGAATAGGAAAAGGAGACGTTTAGGTCAATTTTATGCATTCTGGCGTTCGTAGATACAAGAAAACTGTTAAAATTCTTCAGAAACGTCACTTTTGAAGTGTTTTCTTGTACTTTTAAGCCAATCAGATACCCTACGGGCTCGGAAAGTGCAACGAAACCATCGAATTTTAGCTAGAAACTGTATTTTTGTCGATTTTTATTGAATTTGAACAATATTTCAACGTTTTTTGATGGTTCTGAGCCACCAAACACACTTAAAGCATGCAGAATCGACTCAGAATAGGAAAAGGAGACGTTTAGGTCAATTTTATGCATTCTGGCGTTCGTAGATACAAGAAAACTGTTAAAATTCTTCAGAAACGTCACTTTTGAAGTGTTTTCTTGTACTTTTAAGCCAATCAGATACCCCACGGGCTCGGAAAGTGCAACGAAACCATCAAATTTTAGCTAGAAACTGTATTTTTGTCGATTTTTATTGAATTTGAACTATATTTCAACGTTTTTTGATGGTTCTGAGCCACCAAACACACTTAAAGCATGCAGAATCGACTCAGAATAGGAAAAGGAGACGTTTAGGTCAATTTTATGCATTCTGGCGTTCGTAGATACAAGAAAACTGTTAAAATTCTTCAGAAACGTCACTTTTGAAGTGTTTTCTTGTACTTTTAAGCCAATCAGATACCCTACGGGCTCGGAAAGTGCAACGAAACCATCAAATTTTAGCTAGAAACTGTATTTTTGTCGATTTTTATTGAATTTGAACTATATTTCAACGTTTTTTGATGGTTCTGAGCCACCAAACACACTTAAAGCATGCAGAATCGACTCAGAATAGGAAAAGGAGACGTTTAGGTCAATTTTATGCATTCTGGCGTTCGTAGATACAAGAAAACTGTTAAAATTCTTCAGAAACGTCACTTTTGAAGTGTTTTCTTGTACTTTTAAGCCAATCAGATACCCTACGGGCTCGGAAAGTGCAACGAAACCATCAAATTTTAGCTAGAAACTGTATTTTTGTCGATTTTTATTGAATTTGAACTATATTTCAACGTTTTTTGATGGTTCTGAGTCACCAAACACACTTAAAGCATGCAGAATCGACTCAGAATAGGAAAAGGAGACGTTTAGGTCAATATTATGCATTCTGGCGTTCGTAGATACAAGAAAACTGTTAAAACTCTTCAGAAACGTCACTTTTGAAGTGTTTTCTTGTACTTTTAAGCCAATCAGATACCCTACGGGCTCGGAAAGTGCAACGAAACCATCAAATTTTAGCTAGAAACTGTATTTTTGTCGATTTTTATGGAATTTGAACTATATTTCAATGTTTTTTGATGGTTCTGAGCTACCAAACACATTTAAAGCATGCAGAATCGACTCAGAATAGGAAAAGGAGACGTTTAGGTCAATTTTATGCATTCTGGCGTTCGTAGATACAAGAAAACTGTTAAAATTCTTCAGAAACGTCACTTTTGAAGTGTTTTCTTGTACTTTTAAGCCAATCAGATACCCTATGGGCTCGGAAAGTGCAACGAAACCATCAAATTTTAGCTAGAAACTGTATTTTTGTCGATTTTTATTGAATTTGAACTATATTTCAACGTTTTTTGATGGTTCTGAGCCACCAAACACACTTAAAGCATGTAGAATCGACTCAGAATAGGAAAAGGAGACGTTTAGGTCAATTTTATGCATTCTGGCGTTCGTAGATACAAGAAAACTGTTAAAATTCTTCAGAAACGTCACTTTTGAAGTGTTTTCTTGTACTTTTAAGCCAATCAGATACCCAACGGGCTCGGAAAGTGCAACGAAACCATCAAATTTTAGCTAGAAACTGTATTTTTGTCGATTTTTATTGAATTTGAACTATATTTCAACGTTTTTTGATGGTTCTGAGCCACCAAACACACTTAAAGCATGCAGAATCGACTCAGAATAGGAAAAGGAGACGTTTAGGTCAATTTTATGCATTCTGGCGTTCGTAGATACAAGAAAACTGTTAAAATTCTTCAGAAACGTCACTTTTGAAGTGTTTTCTTGTACTTTTAAGCCAATCAGATACCCTACGGGCTCGGAAAGTGCAACGAAACCATCAAATTTTAGCTAGAAACTGTATTTTTGTCGATTTTTATTGAATTTGAACTATATTTCAACGTTTTTTGATGGTTCTGAGCCACCAAACACACTTAAAGCATGCAGAATCGACTCAGAATAGGAAAAGGAGACGTTTAGGTCAATTTTATGCATTCTGGCGTTCGTAGATACAAGAAAACTGTTAAAATTCTTCAGAAACGTCACTTTTGAAGTGTTTTCTTGTACTTTTAAGCCAATCAGATACCCTACGGGCTCGGAAGGTGCAACGAAACCATCAAATTTTAGCTAGAAACTGTATTTTTGTCGATTTTTATTGAATTTGAACTATATTTCAACGTTTTTTGATGGTTCTGAGCCACCAAACACACTTAAAGCATGCAGAATCGACTCAGAATAGGAAAAGGAGACGTTTAGGTCAATTTTAGCATTCTGGCGTTCGTAGATACAAGAAAACTGTTAAAATTCTTCAGAAACGTCACTTTTGAAGTGTTTTCTTGTACTTTTAAGCCAATCAGATACCCTACGGGCTCGGAAAGTGCAACGAAACCATCAAATTTTAGCTAGAAACTGTATTTTTGTCGATTTTTATTGAATTTGAACTATATTTCAACGTTTTTTGATGGTTCTGAGCCACCAGACACTTAAAGCATGCAGAATCGACTCAGAATAGGAAAAGGAGACGTTTAGGTCAATTTTATGCATTCTGGCGTTCGTAGATACAAGAAAACTGTTAAAATTCTTCAGAAACGTCACTTTTGAAGTGTTTTCTTGTACTTTTAAGCCAATCAGATACCCTACGGGCTCGGAAAGTGCAACGAAACCATCAAATTTTAGCTAGAAACTGTATTTTTGTCGATTTTTATTGAATTTGAACTATATTTCAACGTTTTTTGATGGTTCTGAGCCACCAAACACACTTAAAGCATGCAGAATCGACTCAGTATAGGAAAAGGAGACGTTTAGGTCAATTTTATGCATTCTGGCGTTCGTAGATACAAGAAAACTGTTAAAATTCTTCAGAAACGTCACTTTTGAAGTGTTTTCTTGTACTTTTAAGCCAATCAGATACCCTACGGGCTCGGAAAGTGCAACGAAACCATCAAATTTTAGCTAGAAACTGTATTTTTGTCGATTTTTATTGAATTTGAACTATATTTCAACGTTTTTTGATGGTTCTGAGCCACCAAACACACTTAAAGCATGCAGAATCGACTCAGAATAGGAAAAGGAGACGTTTAGGTCAATTTTATGCATTCTGGCGTTCGTAGATACAAGAAAACTGTTAAAATTCTTCAGAAACGTCACTTTTGAAGTGTTTTCTTGTACTTTTAAGCCAATCAGATACCCTACGGGCTCGGAAGGTGCAACGAAACCATCAAATTTTAGCTAGAAACTGTATTTTTGTCGATTTTTATTGAATTTGAACTATATTTCAACGTTTTTTGATGGTTCTGAGCCACCAAACAAACACACTTAAAGCATGCAGAATCGACTCAGAATAGGAAAAGGAGACGTTTAGGTCAATTTTATGCATTCTGGCGTTCGTAGATACAAGAAAACTGTTAAAATTCTTCAGAAACGTCACTTTTGAAGTGTTTTCTTGTACTTTTAAGCCAATCAGATACCCTACGGGCTCGGAAAGTGCAACGAAACCATCAAATTTTAGCTAGAAACTGTATTTTTGTCGATTTTTATTGAATCTGAACAATATTTCAACGTTTTTTGATGGTTCTGAGCCACCAAACACACTTAAAGCATGCAGAATCGACTCAGAATAGGAAAAGGAGACGTTTAGGTCAATTTTATGCATTCTGGCGTTCGTAGATACAAGAAAACTGTTAAAATTCTTCAGAAACGTCACTTTTGAAGTGTTTTCTTGTACTTTTAAGCCATTCAGATACCCTACGGGCTCGGAAAGTGCAACGAAACCATCAAATTTTAGCTAGAAACTGTATTTTTGTCGATTTTTATTGAATTTGAACTATATTTCAACGTTTTTTGATGGTTCTGAGCCACCAAACTCACTTAAAGCATGCAGAATCGACTCAGAATAGGAAAAGGAGACGTTTAGGTCAATTTTATGCATTCTGGCGTTCGTAGATACAAGAAAACTGTTAAAATTCTTCAGAAACGTCACTTTTGAAGTGTTTTCTTGTACTTTTAAGCCAATCAGATACCCTACGGGCTCGGAAAGTGCAACGAAACCATCAAATTTTAGCTAGAAACTGTATTTTTGTCGATTTTTATTGAATTTGAACTATATTTCAACGTTTTTTGATGGTTCTGAGCCACCAAACACACTTAAAGCATGCAGAATCGACTCAGAATAGGAAAAGGAGACGTTTAGGTCAATTTTATGCATTCTGGCGTTCGTAGATACAAGAAAACTGTTAAAATTCTTCAGAAACGTCACTTTTGAAGTGTTTTCTTTTACTTTTAAGCCAATCAGATACCCAACGGGCTCGGAAAGTGCAACGAAACCATCAAATTTTAGCTAGAAACTGTATTTTTGTCGATTTTTATTGAATTTGAACTATATTTCAACGTTTTTTGATGGTTCTGAGCCACCAAACACACTTAAAGCATGCAGAATCGACTCAGAATAGGAAAAGGAGACGTTTAGGTCAATTTTATGCATTCTGGCGTTCGTAGATACAAGAAAACTGTTAAAATTCTTCAGAAACGTCACTTTTGAAGTGTTTTCTTGTACTTTTAAGCCAATCAGATACCCTACGGGCTCGGAAAGTGCAACGAAACCATCAAATTTTAGCTAGAAACTGTATTTTTGTCGATTTTTATTGAATTTGAACTATATTTCAACGTTTTTTGATGGTTCTGAGCCACCAAACACACTTAAAGCATGCAGAATCGACTCAGAATAGGAAAAGGAGACGTTTAGGTCAATTTTATGCATTCTGGCGTTCGTAGATACAAGAAAACTGTTAAAATTCTTCAGAAACGTCACTTTTGAAGTGTTTTCTTGTACTTTTAAGCCAATCAGATACCCTACGGGCTCGGAAAGTGCAACGAAACCATCAAATTTTAGCTAGAAACTGTATTTTTGTCGATTTTTATTGAATTTGAACTATATTTCAACGTTTTTTGATGGTTCTGAGCCACCAAACACACTTAAAGCATGCAGAATCGACTCAGAATAGGAAAAGGAGACGTTTAGGTCAATTTTATGCATTCTGGCGTTCGTAGATACAAAAAAACTGTTAAAATTCTTCAGAAACGTCACTTTTGAAGTGTTTTCTTGTACTTTTAAGCCAATCAGATACCCTACGGGCTCGGAAAGTGCAACGAAACCATCAAATTTTAGCTAGAAACTGTATTTTTGTCGATTTTTATTGAATTTGAACTATATTTCAACGTTTTTTGATGGTTCTGAGCCACCAAACACACTTAAAGCATGCAGAATCGACTCAGAATAGGAAAAGGAGACGTTTAGGTCAATTTTATGCATTCTGGCGTTCGTAGATACAAGAAAACTGTTAAAATTCTTCAGAAACGTCACTTTTGAAGTGTTTTCTTGTACTTTTAAGCCAATCAGATACCCTACGGGCTCGGAAAGTGCAACGAAACCATCAAATTTTAGCTAGAAACTGTATTTTTGTCGATTTTTATTGAATTTGAACTATATTTCAACGTTTTTTGATGGTTCTGAGCCACCAAACACACTTAAAGCATGCAGAATCGACTCAGAATAGGAAAAGGAGACGTTTAGGTCAATTTTATGCATTCTGGCGTTCGTAGATACAAGAAAACTGTTAAAATTCTTCAGAAACGTCACTTTTGAAGTGTTTTCTTTTACTTTTAAGCCAATCAGATACCCTACGGGCTCGGAAAGTGCAACGAAACCATCAAATTTTAGCTAGAAACTGTATTTTTGTCGATTTTTATTGAATTTGAACTATCTTTCAACGTTTTTTGATGGTTCTGAGCCACCAAACACACTTAAAGCATGCAGAATCGACTCAGAATAGGAAAAGGAGACGTTTAGGTCAATTTTATGCATTCTGGCGTTCGTAGATACAAGAAAACTGTTAAAATTCTTCAGAAACGTCACTTTTGAAGTGTTTTCTTTTACTTTTAAGCCAATCAGATACCCAACGGGCTCGGAAAGTGCAACGAAACCATCAAATTTTAGCTAGAAACTGTATTTTTGTCGATTTTTATTGAATTTGAACTATATTTCAACGTTTTTTGATGGTTCTGAGCCACCAAACACACTTAAAGCATGCAGAATCGACTCAGAATAGGAAAAGGAGACGTTTAGGTCAATTTTATGCATTCTGGCGTTCGTAGATACAAGAAAACTGTTAAAATTCTTCAGAAACGTCACTTTTGAAGTGTTTTCTTGTACTTTTAAGCCAATCAGATACCCTACGGGCTCGGAAAGTGCAACGAAACCATCAAATTTTAGCTAGAAACTGTATTTTTGTCGATTTTTATTGAATTTGAACTATATTTCAACGTTTTTTGATGGTTCTGAGCCACCAAACACACTTAAAGCATGCAGAATCGACTCAGAATAGGAAAAGGAGACGTTTAGGTCAATTTTATGCATTCTGGCGTTCGTAGATACAAGAAAACTGTTAAAATTCTTCAGAAACGTCACTTTTGAAGTGTTTTCTTGTACTTTTAAGCCAATCAGATACCCTACGGGCTCGGAAAGTGCAACGAAACCATCATATTTTAGCTAGAAACTGTATTTTTGTCGATTTTTATTGAATTTGAACTATATTTCAACGTTTTTTGATGGTTCTGAGCCACCAAACACACTTAAAGCATGCAGAATCGACTCAGAATAGGAAAAGGAGACGTTTAGGTCAATTTTATGCATTCTGGCGTTCGTAGATACAAAAAAACTGTTAAAATTCTTCAGAAACGTCACTTTTGAAGTGTTTTCTTGTACTTTTAAGCCAATCAGATACCCTACGGGCTCGGAAAGTGCAACGAAACCATCAAATTTTAGCTAGAAACTGTATTTTTGTCGATTTTTATTGAATTTGAACTATATTTCAACGTTTTTTGATGGTTCTGAGCCACCAAACACACTTAAAGCATGCAGAATCGACTCAGAATAGGAAAAGGAGACGTTTAGGTCAATTTTATGCATTCTGGCGTTCGTAGATACAAGAAAACTGTTAAAATTCTTCAGAAACGTCACTTTTGAAGTGTTTTCTTGTACTTTTAAGCCAATCAGATACCCTACGGGCTCGGAAAGTGCAACGAAACCATCAAATTTTAGCTAGAAACTGTATTTTTGTCGATTTTTATTGAATTTGAACTATATTTCAACGTTTTTTGATGGTTCTGAGCCACCAAACACACTTAAAGCATGCAGAATCGACTCAGAATAGGAAAAGGAGACGTTTAGGTCAATTTTATGCATTCTGGCGTTCGTAGATACAAGAAAACTGTTAAAATTCTTCAGAAACGTCACTTTTGAAGTGTTTTCTTTTACTTTTAAGCCAATCAGATACCCTACGGGCTCGGAAAGTGCAACGAAACCATCAAATTTTAGCTAGAAACTGTATTTTTGTCGATTTTTATTGAATTTGAACTATCTTTCAACGTTTTTTGATGGTTCTGAGCCACCAAACACACTTAAAGCATGCAGAATCGACTCAGAATAGGAAAAGGAGACGTTTAGGTCAATTTTATGCATTCTGGCGTTCGTAGATACAAGAAAACTGTTAAAATTCTTCAGAAACGTCACTTTTGAAGTGTTTTCTTGTACTTTTCAGCCAATCAGATACCCTACGGGCTCGGAAAGTGCAACGAAACCATCAAATTTTAGCTAGAAACTGTATTTTTGTCGATTTTTATTGAATTTGAACTATATTTCAACGTTTTTTGATGGTTCTGAGCCACCAAACACACTTAAAGCATGCAGAATCGACTCAGAATAGGAAAAGGAGACGTTTAGGTCAATTTTATGCATTCTGGCGTTCGTAGATACAAGAAAACTGTTAAAATTCTTCAGAAACGTCACTTTTGAAGTGTTTTCTTGTACTTTTAAGCCAATCAGATACCCTACGGGCTCGGAAAGTGCAACGAAACCATCAAATTTTAGCTAGAAACTGTATTTTTGTCGATTTTTATTGAATTTGAACTATATTTCAACGTTTTTTGATGGTTCTGAGCCACCAAACACACTTAAAGCATGCAGAATTTAGATCAATTTTATGCATTCTGGCGTTCGTAGATACAAGAAAACTGTTAAAATTCTTCAGAAACGTCACTTTTGAAGTGTTTTCTTGTACTTTTAAGCCAATCAGATACCCTACGGGCTCGGAAAGTGCAACGAAACCATCAAATTTTAGCTAGAAACTGTATTTTTGTCGATTTTTATTGAATTTGAACTATATTTCAACGTTTTTTGATGGTTCTGAGCCACCAAACACACTTAAAGCATGCAGAATCGACTCAGAATAGGAAAAGGAGACGTTTAGGTCAATTTTATGCATTCTGGCGTTCGTAGATACAAGAAAACTGTTAAAATTCTTCAGAAACGTCACTTTTGAAGTGTTTTCTTGTACTTTTAAGCCAATCAGATACCCTACGGGCTCGGAAAGTGCAACGAAACCATCAAATTTTAGGTAGAAACTGTATTTTTGTCGATTTTTATTGAATTTGAACTATATTTCAACGTTTTTTGATGGTTCTGAGCCACCAAACACACTTAAACCATGCAGAATCGACTCAGAATAGGAAAAGGAGACGTTTAGGTCAATTTTATGCATTCTGGCGTTCGTAGATACAAGAAAACTGTTAAAATTCTTCAGAAACGTCACTTTTGAAGTGTTTTCTTGTACTTTTAAACCAATCAGATACCCTACGGGCTCGGAATGTGCAACGAAACCATCAAATTTTAGCTAGAAACTGTATTTTTGTCGATTTTTATTGAATTTGAACTATATTTCAACGTTTTTTGATGGTTCTGAGCCACCAAACACACTTAAAGCATGCAGAATCGACTCAGAATAGGAAAAGGAGACGTTTAGATCAATTTTATGCATTCTGGCGTTCGTAGATACAAGAAAACTGTTAAAATTCTTCAGAAACGTCACTTTTGAAGTGTTTTCTTGTACTTTTAAGCCAATCAGATACCCTACGGCCTCGGAAAGTGCAACGAAACCATCAAATTTTAGCTAGAAACTGTATTTTTGTCGATTTTTATTGAATTTGAACTATATTTCAACGTTTTTTGATGGTTCTGAGCCACCAAACACACTTAAAGCATGCAGAATCGACTCAGAATAGGAAAAGGAGACGTTTAGGTCAATTTTATGCATTCTGGCGTTCGTAGATACAAGAAAACTGTTAAAATTCTTCAGAAACGTCACTTTTGAAGTGTTTTCTTGTACTTTTAAGCCAATCAGATACCCAACGGGCTCGGAAAGTGCAACGAAACCATCAAATTATAGCTAGAAACTGTATTTTTGTCGATTTTTATTGAATTTGAACTATATTTCAACGTTTTTTGATGGTTCTGAGCCACCAAACACACTTAAAGCATGCAGAATCGACTCAGAATAGGAAAAGGAGACGTTTAGGTCAATTTTATGCATTCTGGCGTTCGTAGATACAAGAAAACTGTTAAAATTCTTCAGAAACGTCACTTTTGAAGTGTTTTCTTGTACTTTTAAGCCAATCAGATACCCTACGGGCTCGGAAAGTGCAACGAAACCATCAAATTTTAGCTAGAAACTGTATTTTTGTCGATTTTTATTGAATTTGAACTATATTTCAACGTTTTTTGATGGTTCTGAGCCACCAAACACACTTAAAGCATGCAGAATCGACTCAGAATAGGAAAAGGAGACGTTTAGGTCAATTTTATGCATTCTGGCGTTCGTAGATACAAGAAAACTGTTAAAATTCTTCAGAAACGTCACTTTTGAAGTGTTTTCTTGTACTTTTAAGCCAATCAGATACCCTACGGGCTCGGAAAGTGCAACGAAACCATCAAATTTTAGCTAGAAACTGTATTTTTGTCGATTTTTATTGAATTTGAACTATATTTCAACGTTTTTTGATGGTTCTGAGCCACCAAACACACTTAAAGCATGCAGAATCGACTCAGAATAGGAAAAGGAGACGTTTAGGTCAATTATATGCATTCTGGCATTCGTAGATACAAGAAAACTGTTAAAATTCTTCAGAAACGTCACTTTTGAAGTGTTTTCTTGTACTTTTAAGCCAATCAGATACCCAACGGGCTCGGAAAGTGCAACGAAACCATCAAATTTTAGCTAGAAACTGTATTTTTGTCGATTTTTATTGAATTTGAACTATATTTCAACGTTTTTTGATGGTTCTGAGCCACCAAACACACTTAAGGCATGCAGAATGACTCAGAATAGGAAAAGGAGACGTTTAGGTCAATTTTATGCATTCTGGCGCTCGTAGATACAAGATAACTGTTAAAATTCTTCAGAAACGTCACTTCTGAAGTGTTTTCTTGTACTTTTAAGCCGATCAGATACCCTACGGGCTCGGAAAGTGCAAACTGTATTTTTGTCGATTTTTATTGAATTTGAACTATATTTCAACGTTTTTCGATGGTTCTGAGCCACCAAACACACTTAAAGCATGCAGAATCGACTCAGAATAGGAAAAGGAGACGTTTAGGTCAATTTTATGCATTCTGGCGTTCGTAGATACAAGAAAACTGTTAAAATTCTTCAGAAACGTCACTTTTGAAGTGTTTTCTTGTACTTTTAAGCCAATCAGATACCCTACGGGCTCGGAAAGTGCAACGAAACCATCAAATTTTAGCTAGAAACTGTATTTTTGTCGATTTTTATTGAATTTGAACTATATTTCAACGTTTTTTGATGGTTCTGAGCCACCAAACACACTTAAAGCATGCAGAATCGACTCAGAATAGGAAAAGGAGACGTTTAGGTCAATTTTATGCATTCTGGCGTTCGTAGATACAAGAAAAGTGTTAAAATTCTTCAGAAACGTCACTTTTGAAGTGTTTTCTTGTACTTTTAAGCCAATCAGATACCCAACGGGCTCGGAAAGTGCAACGAGACCATCAAATTTTAGCTAGAAACTGTATTTTTGTCGATTTTTATTGAATTTGAACTATATTTCAACGTTTTTTGATGGTTCTGAGCCACCAAACACACTTAAAGCATGCAGAATCGACTCAGAATAGGAAAAGGAGACGTTTAGGTCAATTTTATGCATTCTGGCGTTCGTAGATACAAGAAAACTGTTAAAATTCTTCAGAAACGTCACTTTTGAAGTGTTTTCTTGTACTTTTAAGCCAATCAGATACCCTACGGGCTCGGAAAGTGCAACGAAACCATCAAATTTTAGCTAGAAACTGTATTTTTGTCGATTTTTATTGAATTTGAACTATATTTCAACGTTTTTTGATGGTTCTGAGCCACCAAACACACTTAAAGCATGCAGAATCGACTCAGAATAGGAAAAGGAGACGTTTAGGTCAATTTTATGCATTCTGGCGTTCGTAGATACAAGAAAACTGTTAAAATTCTTCAGAAACGTCACTTTTGAAGTGTTTTCTTGTACTTTTAAGCCAATCAGATACCCTACGGGCTCGGAAAGTGCAACGAAACCATCAAATTTTAGCTAGAAACTGTATTTTTGTCGATTTTTATTGAATTTGAACCATATTTCAACGTTTTTTGATGGTTCTGAGCCACCAAACACACTTAAAGCATGCAGAATCGACTCAGAATAGGAAAAGGAGACGTTTAGGTCAATTTTATGCATTCTGGCGTTCGTAGATACAAGAAAACTGTTAAAATTCTTCAGAAACGTCACTTTTGAAGTGTTTTCTTGTACTTTTAAGCCAATCAGATACCCTACGGGCTCGGAAAGTGCAACGAAACCATCAAATTTTAGCTAGAAACTGTATTTTTGTCGATTTTTATTGAATTTGAACTATATTTCAACGTTTTTTGATGGTTCTGAGCCACCAAACACACTTACAGCATGCAGAATCGACTCAGAATAGGAAAAGGAGACGTTTAGGTCAATTTTATGCATTCTGGCGTTCTTAGATACAAGAAAACTGTTAAAATTCTTCAGAAACGTCACTTTTGAAGTGTTTTCTTGTACTTTTAAGCCAATCAGATACCCTACGGGCTCGGAAAGTGCAACGAAACCATCAAATTTTAGCTAGAAACTGTATTTTTGTCGATTTTTATTGAATTTGAACTATATTTCAACGTTTTTTGATGGTTCTGAGCCACCAAACACACTTAAAGCATGCAGAATCGATTCAGAATAGGAAAAGGAGACGTTTAGGTCAATTTTATGCATTCTGGCGTTCGTAGATACAAGAAAACTGTTAAAATTCTTCAGAAACGTCACTTTTGAAGTGTTTTCTTGTACTTTTAAGCCAATCAGATACCCAACGGGCTCGGAAAGTGCAACGAAACCATCAAATTTTAGCTAGAAACTGTATTTTTGTCGATTTTTATTGAATTTGAACTATATTTCAACGTTTTTTGATGGTTCTGAGCCACCAAACACACTTAAAGCATGCAGAATCGACTCAGAATAGGAAAAGGAGATGTTTAGGTCAATTTTATGCATTCTGGCGTTCGTAGATACAAGAAAACTGTTAAAATTCTTCAGAAACGTCACTTTTGAAATGATTTCTTGTACTTTTAAGCCAATCAGATACCCTACGGGCTCGGAAAGTGCAACGAAACCATCAAATTTTAGCTAGAAACTGTATTTTTGCCGATTTTTATTGAATTTGAACTATATTTCAACGTTTTTTGATGGTTCTGAGCCACCAAACACACTTAAAGCATGCAGAATCGACTCAGAATAGGAAAAGGAGACGTTTAGGTCAATTTTATGCATTCTGGCGTTCGTAGATACAAGAAAACTGTTAAAATTCTTCAGAAACGTCACTTTTGAAGTGTTTTCTTGTACTTTTAAGCCAATCAGATACCCTACGGTCTCGGAAAGTGCAACGAAACCATCAAATTTTAGCTAGAAACTGTATTTTTGTCGATTTTTATTGAATTTGAACTATATTTCAACGTTTTTTGATGGTTCTGAGCCACCAAACACACTTAAAGCATGCAGAATCGACTCAGAATAGGAAAAGGAAACGTTTAGGTCAATTTTATGCATTCTGGCGTTCGTAGATACAAGAAAACTGTTAAAATTCTTCAGAAACGTCACTTTTGAAGTGTTTTCTTGTACTTTTAAGCCAATCAGATACCCTACGGGCTCGGAAAGTGCAACGAAACCATCAAATTTTAGCTAGAAACTGTATTTTTGTCGATTTTTATTGAATTTGAACTATATTTCAACGTTTTTTGATGGTTCTGAGCCACCAAACACACTTAAAGCATGCAGAATCGACTCAGAATAGGAAAAGGAGACGTTTAGGTCAATTTTATGCATTCTGGCGTTCGTAGATACAAGAAAACTGTTAAAATTCTTCAGAAACGTCACTTTTGAAGTGTTTTCTTGTACTTTTAAGCCAATCAGATACCCTACGGGCTCGGAAAGTGCAACGAAACCATCAAATTTTAGCTAGAAACTGTATTTTTGTCGATTTTTATTGAATTTGAACTATATTTCAACGTTTTTTGATGGTTCTGAGCCACCAAACACACTTAAAGCATGCAGAATCGACTCAGAATAGGAAAAGGAGACGTTTAGGTCAATTTTATGCATTCTGGCGTTCGTAGATACAAGAAAACTGTTAAAATTCTTCAGAAACGTCACTTTTGAAGTGTTTTCTTGTACTTTTAAGCCAATCAGATACCCTACGGGCTCGGAAAGTGCAACGAAACCATCAAATTTTAGCTAGAAACTGTATTTTTGTCGATTTTTATTGAATTTGAACTATATTTCAACGTTTTTTGATGGTTCTGAGCCACCAAACACACTTAAAGCATGCAGAATCGACTCAGAATAGGAAAAGGAGACGTTTAGGTCAATTTTATGCATTCTGGCGTTCGTAGATACAAGAAAACTGTTAAAATTCTTCAGAAACGTCACTTTTGAAGTGTTTTCTTGTACTTTTAAGCCAATCAGAAACCCTACGGGCTCGGAAATTGCAACGAAACCATCAAATTTTAGCTAGAAACTGTATTTTTGTCGATTTTTATTGAATTTGAACTATATTTCAACGTTTTTTGATGGTTCTGAGCCACCAAACACACTTAAAGCATGCAGAATCGACTCAGAATAGGAAAAGGAGACGTTTAGGTCAATTTTATGCATTCTGGCGTTCGTAGATACAAGAAAACTGTTAAAATTCTTCAGAAACGTCACTTTTGAAGTGTTTTCTTGTACTTTTAAGCCAATCAGATACCCTACGGGCTCGGAAAGTGCAACGAAACCATCAAATTTTAGCTAGAAACTGTATTTTTGTCGATTTTTATTGAATTTGAACTATATTTCAACGTTTTTTGATGGTTCTGAGCCACCAAACACGCTTAAAGCATGAAGAATCGACTCAGAATAGGAAAAGGAGACGTTTAGGTCAATTTTATGCATTCTGGCGTTCGTAGATACAAGAAAACTGTTAAAATTCTTCAGAAACGTCACTTTTGAAGTGTTTTCTTGTACTTTTAAGCCAATCAGATACCCTACGGGCTCGGAAAGTGCAACGAAACCATCAAATTTTAGCTAGAAACTGTATTTTTGTCGATTTTTATTGAATTTGAACTATATTTCAACGTTTTTTGATGGTTCTGAGCCACCAAACACACTTAAAGCATGCAGAATCGACTCAGAATAGGAAAAGGAGACGTTTAGGTCAATTTTATGCATTCTGGCGTTCGTAAATACAAGAAACCTGTTAAAATTCTTCAGAAACATCACTTTTGAAGTGTTTTCTTGTACTTTTAAGCCAATCAGATACCCTACGGGCTCGGAAAGTGCAACGAAACCATCAAATTTTAGCTAGAAACTGTATTTTTGTCGATTTTTATTGAATTTGAACTATATTTCAACGTTTTTTGATGGTTCTGAGCCACCAAACACACTTAAAGCATGCAGAATCGACTCAGAATAGGAAAAGGAGACGTTTAGGTCAATTTTATGCATTCTGGCGTTCGTAGATACAAGAAAACTGTTAAAATTCTTCAGAAACGTCACTTTTGAAGTGTTTTCTTGTACTTTTAAGCCAATCAGATACCCTACGGGCTCAGAAGGTGCAACGAAACCATCAAATTTTAGCTAGAAACTGTATTTTTGTCGATTTTTATTGAATTTGAACTATATTTCAACGTTTTTTGATGGTTCTGAGCCACCAAACACGCTTAAAGCATGCAGAATCGACTCAGAATAGGAAAAGGAGACGTTTAGGTCAATTTTATGCATTCTAGCGTTCGTAGATACAAGAAAACTGTTAAAATTCTACAGAAACGTCACTTTTGAAGTGTTTTCTTGTACTTTTAAGCCAATCAGATACCCTACGGGTTCGGAAAGTGCAACGAAACCATCAAATTTTAGCTAGAAACTGTATTTTTGTCGATTTTTATTGAATTTGAACTATATTTCAACGTTTTTTGATGGTTCTGAGCCACCAAACACACTTAAAGCATGCAGAATCGACTCAGAATAGGAAAAGGAGACGTTTAGGTCAATTTTATGCATTCTGGCGTTCGTAGATACAAGAAAACTGTTAAAATTCTTCAGAAACGTCACTTTTGAAGTGTTTTCTTGTACTTTTAAGCCAATCAGATACCCTACGGGCTCGGAAAGTGCAACGAAACCATCAAATTTTAGCTAGAAACTGTATTTTTGTCGATTTTTATTGAATTTGAACTATATTTCAACGTTTTTTGATGGTTCTGAGCCACCAAACACACTTAAAGCATGCAGAATCGACTCAGAATAGGAAAAGGAGACGTTTAGGTCAATTTTATGCATTCTGGCGTTCGTAGATACAAGAAAACTGTTAAAATTCTTCAGAAACGTCACTTTTGAAGTGTTTTCTTGTACTTTTAAGCCAATCAGATACCCTACGGGCTCGGAAAGTGCAACCAAACCATCAAATTTTAGCTAGAAACTGTATTTTTGTCGATTTTTATTGAATTTGAACTATATTTCAACGTTTTTTGATGGTTCTGAGCCACCAAACACACTTAAAGCATGCAGAATCGACTCAGAATAGGAAAAGGAGACGTTTAGGTCAATTTTATGCATTCTGGCGTTCGTAAATACAAGAAAACTGTTAAAATTCTTCAGAAACGTCACTTTTGAAGTGTTTTCTTGTACTTTTAAGCCAATCAGATACCCTACGGGCTCGGAAAGTGCAACTAAACCATCAAATTTTAGCTAGAAACTGTATTTTTGTCGATTTTTATTGAATTTGAACTATATTTCAACGTTTTTTGATGGTTCTGAGCCACCAAACACACTTAAAGCATGCAGAATCGACTCAGAATAGGAAAAGGAGACGTTTAGGTCAATTTTATGCATTCTGGCGTTCGTAGATACAAGAAAACTGTTAAAATTCTTCAGAAACGTCACTTTTGAAGTGTTTTCTTGTACTTTTAAGCCAATCAGATACCCTACGGGCTCGGAAAGTGCAACGAAACCATCAAATTTTAGCTAGAAACTGTATTTTTGTCGATTTTTATTGAATTTGAACTATATTTCAACGTTTTTTGATGGTTCTGAGCCACCAAACACACTTAAAGCATGCAGAATCGACTCAGAATAGGAAAAGGAGACGTTTAGGTCAATTTTATGCATTCTGGCGTTCGTAGATACAAGAAAACTGTTAAAATTCTTCAGAAACGTCACTTTTGAAGTGTTTTCTTGTACTTTTAAGCCAATCAGATACCCTACGGGCTCGGAAAGTGCAACGAAACCATCAAATTTTAGCTAGAAACTGTATTTTTGTCGATTTTTATTGAATTTGAACTATATTTCAACGTTTTTTGATGGTTCTGAGCCACCAAACACACTTAAAGCATGCAGAATCGATTCAGAATAGGAAAAGGAGACGTTTAGGTCAATTTTATGCATTCTGGCGTTCGTAGATACAAGAAAACTGTTAAAATTCTTCAGAAACGTCACTTTTGAAGTGTTTTCTTGTACTTTTAAGCCAATCAGATACCCTACGGGCTCGGAAAGTGCAACGAAACCATCAAATTTTAGCTAGAAACTGTATTTTTGTCGATTTTTATTGAATTTGAACTATATTTCAACGTATTTTGATGGTTCTGAGCCACCAAACACACTTAAAGCATGCAGAATCGACTCAGAATAGGAAAAGGAGACGTTTAGGTCAATTTTATGCATTCTGGCGTTCGTAGATACAAGAAAACTGTTAAAATTCTTCAGAAACGTCACTTTTGAAATGATTTCTTGTACTTTTAAGCCAATCAGATACCCTACGGGCTCGGAAAGTGCAACGAAACCATCAAATTTTAGCTAGAAACTGTATTTTTGCCGATTTTTATTGAATTTGAACTATATTTCAACGTTTTTTGATGGTTCTGAGCCACCAAACACACTTAAAGCATGCAGAATCGACTCAGAATAGGAAAAGGAGACGTTTAGGTCAATTTTATGCATTCTGGCGTTCGTAGATACAAGAAAACTGTTAAAATTCTTCAGAAACGTCACTTTTGAAGTGTTTTCTTGTACTTTTAAGCCAATCAGATACCCTACGGTCTCGGAAAGTGCAACGAAACCATCAAATTTTAGCTAGAAACTGTATTTTTGTCGATTTTTATTGAATTTGAACTATATTTCAACGTTTTTTGATGGTTCTGAGCCACCAAACACACTTAAAGCATGCAGAATCGACTCAGAATAGGAAAAGGAAACGTTTAGGTCAATTTTATGCATTCTGGCGTTCGTGGATACAAGAAAACTGTTAAAATTCTTCAGAAACGTCACTTTTGAAGTGTTTTCTTGTACTTTTAAGCCAATCAGATACCCTACGGGCTCGGAAAGTGCAACGAAACCATCAAATTTTAGCTAGAAACTGTATTTTTGTCGATTTTTATTGAATTTGAACTATATTTCAACGTTTTTTGATGGTTCTGAGCCACCAAACACACTTAAAGCATGCAGAATCGACTCAGAATAGGAAAAGGAGACGTTTAGGTCAATTTTATGCATTCTGGCGTTCGTAGATACAAGAAAACTGTTAAAATTCTTCAGAAACGTCACTTTTGAAGTGTTTTCTTGTACTTTTAAGCCAATCAGATACCCTACGGGCTCGGAAAGTGCAACGAAACCATCAAATTTTAGCTAGAAACTGTATTTTTGTCGATTTTTATTGAATTTGAACTATATTTCAACGTTTTTTGATGGTTCTGAGCCACCAAACACACTTAAAGCATGCAGAATCGACTCAGAATAGGAAAAGGAGACGTTTAGGTCAATTTTATGCATTCTGGCGTTCGTAGATACAAGAAAACTGTTAAAATTCTTCAGAAACGTCACTTTTGAAGTGTTTTCTTGTACTTTTAAGCCAATCAGATACCCTACGGGCTCGGAAAGTGCAACGAAACCATCAAATTTTAGCTAGAAACTGTATTTTTGTCGATTTTTATTGAATTTGAACTATATTTCAACGTTTTTTGATGGTTCTGAGCCACCAAACACACTTAAAGCATGCAGAATCGACTCAGAATAGGAAAAGGAGACGTTTAGGTCAATTTTATGCATTCTGGCGTTCGTAGATACAAGAAAACTGTTAAAATTCTTCAGAAACGTCACTTTTGAAGTGTTTTCTTGTACTTTTAAGCCAATCAGATACCCTACGGGCTCGGAAAGTGCAACGAAACCATCAAATTTTAGCTAGAAACTGTATTTTTGTCGATTTTTATTGAATTTGAACTATATTTCAACGTTTTTTGATGGTTCTGAGCCACCAAACACACTTAAAGCATGCAGAATCGACTCAGAATAGGAAAAGGAGACGTTTAGGTCAATTTTATGCATTCTGGCGTTCGTAGATACAAGAAAACTGTTAAAATTCTTCAGAAACGTCACTTTTGAAGTGTTTTCTTGTACTTTTAAGCCAATCAGATACCCTACGGGCTCGGAAAGTGCAACGAAACCATCAAATTTTAGCTAGAAACTGTATTTTTGTCGATTTTTATTGAATTTGAACTATATTTCAGAGTTTTTTGATGGTTCTGAGCCACCAAACACACTAAAAGCATGCAGAATCGACTCAGAATAGGAAAAGGAGACGTTTAGGTCAATTTTATGCATTCTGGCGTTCGTAGATACAAGAAAACTGTTAAAATTCTTCAGAAACGTCACTTTTGAAGTGTTTTCTTGTACTTTTAAGCCAATCAGATACCCTACGGGCTCGGAAAGTGCAACGAAACCATCAAATTTTAGCTAGAAACTGTATTTTTGTCGATTTTTATTGAATTTGAACTATATTTCAACGTTTTTTGATGGTTCTGAGCCACCAAACACACTTAAAGCATGCAGAATCGATTCAGAATAGGAAAAGGAGACGTTTAGGTCAATTTTATGCATTCTGGCGTTCGTAGATACAAGAAAACTGTTAAAATTCTTCAGAAACGTCACTTTTGAAGTGTTTTCTTGTACTTTCAAGCCAATCAGATACCCTTCGGGCTCGGAAAGTGCAACGAAACCATCAAATTTTAGCTAGAAACTGTATTTTTGTCGATTTTTATTGAATTTGAACTATATTTCAACGTTTTTTGATGGTTCTGAGCCACCGAACACACTTAAAGCATGCAGAATCGACTCAGAATAGGAAAAGGAGACGTTTAGGTCAATTTTATGCATTCTGGCGTTCGTAGATACAAGAAAACTGTTAAAATTCTTCAGAAACGTCACTTTTGAAGTGTTTTCTTGTACTTTTAAGCCAATCAGATACCCTACGGGCTCGGAAAGTGCAACGAAACCATCAAATTTTAGCTAGAAACTGTATTTTTGTCGATTTTTATTGAATTTGAACTATATTTCAGAGTTTTTTGATGGTTCTGACCCACCAAACACACTTAAAGCATGCAGAATCGACTCAGATTAGGAAAAGGAGACGTTTAGGTCAATTTTATGCATTCTGGCGTTCGTAGATACAAGAAAACTGTTAAAATTCTTCAGAAACGTCACTTTTGAAGTGTTTTCTTGTACTTTCAAGCCAATCAGATACCCTACGGGCTCGGAAAGTGCAACGAAACCATCAAATTTTAGCTAGAAACTGTATTTTTGTCGATTTTTATTGAATTTGAACTATATTTCAACGTTTTTTGATGGTTCTGAGCCACCAAACACACTTAAAGCATGCAGAATCGACTCAGAATAGGAAAAGGAGACGTTTAGGTCAATTTTATGCATTCTGGCGTTCGTAGATACAAGAAAACTGTTAAAATTCTTCAGAAACGTCACTTTTGAAGTGTTTTCTTGTACTTTTAAGCCAATCAGATACCCTACGGGCTCGGAAAGTGCAACGAAACCATCAAATTTTAGCTAGAAACTGTATTTTTGTCGATTTTTATTGAATTTGAACTATATTTCAACGTTTTTTGATGGTTCTGAGCCACCAAACACACTTAAAGCATGCAGAATCGACTCAGAATAGGAAAAGGAGACGTTTAGGTCAATTTTATGCATTCTGGCGTTCGTAGATACAAGAAAACTGTTAAAATTCTTCAGAAACGTCACTTTTGAAGTGTTTTCTTGTACTTTTAAGCCAATCAGATACCCTACGGGCTCGGAAAGTGCAAAGAAACCATCAAATTTTAGCTAGAAACTGTATTTTTGTCGATTTTTATTGAATTTGAACTATATTTCAACGTTTTTTGATGGTTCTGAGCCACCAAACACACTTAAAGCATGCAGAATCGACTCAGAATAGAAAAAGGAGACGTTTAGGTCAATTTTATGCATTCTGGCGTTCGTAGATACAAGAAAAACTGTTAAAATTCTTCAGAAACGTCACTTTTGAAGTGTTTTCTTGTACTTTTAAGCCAATCAGATACCCTACGGGCTCGGAAAGTGCAACGAAACCATCAAATTTTAGCTAGAAACTGTATTTTTGTCGATTTTTATTGAATTTGAACTATATTTCAGAGTTTTTTGATGGTTCTGAGCCACCAAACACACTTAAAGCATGCAGAATCGACTCAGAATAGGAAAAGGAGACGTTTAGGTCAATTTTATGCATTCTGGCGTTCGTAGATACAAGAAAACTGTTAAAATTCTTCAGAAACGTCACTTTTGAAGTGTTTTCTTGTACTTTTAAGCCAATCAGATACCCTACGGGCTCGGAAAGTGCAACGAAACCATCAAATTTTAGCTAGAAACTGTTTTTTTGTCGATTTTTATTGAATTTGAACTATATTTCAACGTTTTTTGATGGTTCTGAGCCACCAAACACACTTAAAGCATGCAGAATCGATTCAGAATAGGAAAAGGAGACGTTTAGGTCAATTTTATGCATTCTGGCGTTCGTAGATACAAGAAAACTGTTAAAATTCTTCAGAAACGTCACTTTTGAAGTGTTTTCTTGTACTTTTAAGCCAATCAGATACCCTACGGGCTCGGAAAGTGCAACGAAACCATCAAATTTTAGCTAGAAACTGTATTTTTGTCGATTTTTATTGAATTTGAACTATATTTCAACGTTTTTTGATGGTTCTGAGCCACCAAACACACTTAAAGCATGCAGAATCGACTCAGAATAGGAAAAGGAGACGTTTAGGTCAATTTTATGCATTCTGGCGTTCGTAGATACAAGAAAACTGTTAAAATTCTTCAGAAACGTCACTTTTGAGGTGTTTTCTTGTACTTTTAAGCCAATCAGATACCCTACGGGCTCGGAAAGTGCAACGAAACCATCAAATTTTAGCTAGAAACTGTATTTTTGTCGATTTTTATTGAATTTGAACTATATTTCAACGTTTTTTGATGGTTCTGAGCCACCAAACACACTTAAAACATGCAGAATCGACTCAGAATAGGAAAAGGAGACGTTTAGGTCAATTTTATGCATTCTGGCGTTCGTAGATACAAGAAAACTGTTAAAATTCTTCAGAAACGTCACTTTTGAAGTGTTTTCTTGTACTTTTAAGCCAATCAGATAACCTACGGGCTCGGAAAGTGCAACGAAACCATCAAATTTTAGCTAGAAACTGTATTTTTGTCGATTTTTATTGAATTTGAACTATATTTCAACATTTTTTGATGGTTCTGAGCCACCAAACACACTTAAAGCATGCAGAATCGACTCAGAATAGGAAAAGGAGACGTTTAGGTCAATTTTATGCATTCTGGCGTTCGTAGATACAAGAAAACTGTTAAAATTCTTCAGAAACGTCACTTTTGAAGTGTTTTCTTGTACTTTTAAGCCAATCAGATACCCTACGGGCTCGGAAAGTGCAACGAAACCATCAAATTTTAGCTAGAAACTGTATTTTTGTCGATTTTTATTGAATTTGAAATATATTTCAACGTTTTTTGATGGTTCTGAGCCACCAAACACACTTAAAGCATGCAGAATCGACTCAGAATAGGAAAAGGAGACGTTTAGGTCAATTTTATGCATTCTGGCGTTCGTAGATACAAGAAAACTGTTAAAATTCTTCAGAAACGTCACTTTTGAAGTGTTTTCTTGTCCTTTTAAGCCAATCAGATACCCTACGGGCTCGGAAAGTGCAACGAAACCATCAAATTTTAGCTAGAAACTGTATTTTTGTCGATTTTTATTGAATTTGAACTATATTTCAAAGTTTTTTGATGGTTCTGAGCCACCAAACACACTTAAAGCATGCAGAATCGACTCAGAATAGGAAAAGGAGACGTTTAGGTCAATTTTATGCATTCTGGCGTTCGTAGATACAAGAAAACTGTTAAAATTCTTCAGAAACGTCACTTTTGAAGTGTTTTCTTGTACTTTCAAGCCAATCAGATACCCTACGGGCTCGGAAAGTGCAACGAAACCATCAAATTTTAGCTAGAAACTGTATTTTTGTCGATTTTTATTGAATTTGAACTATATTTCAACGTTTTTTGATGGTTCTGAGCCACCAAACACACTTAAAGCATGCAGAATCGACTCAGAATAGGAAAAGGAGACGTTTAGGTCAATTTTATGCATTCTGGCGTTCGTAGATACAAGAAAACTGTTAAAATTCTTCAGAAACGTCACTTTTGAAGTGTTTTCTTGTACTTTTAAGCCAATCAGATACCCTACGGGCTCGGAAAGTGCAACGAAACCATCAAATTTTAGCTAGAAACTGTATTTTTGTCGATTTTTATTGAATTTGAACTATATTTCAACGTTTTTTGATGGTTCTGAGCCACCAAACACACTTAAAGCATGCAGAATCGACTCAGAATAGGAAAAGGAGACGTTTAGGTCAATTTTATGCATTCTGGCGTTCGTAGATACAAGAAAACTGTTAAAATTCTTCAGAAACGTCACTTTTGAAGTGTTTTCTTGTACTTTTAAGCCAATCAGATACCCTACGGGCTCGGAAAGTGCAAAGAAACCATCAAATTTTAGCTAGAAACTGTATTTTTGTCGATTTTTATTGAATTTGAACTATATTTCAACGTTTTTTGATGGTTCTGAGCCACCAAACACACTTAAAGCATGCAGAATCGACTCAGAATAGAAAAAGGAGACGTTTAGGTCAATTTTATGCATTCTGGCGTTCGTAGATACAAGAAAACTGTTAAAATTCTTCAGAAACGTCACTTTTGAAGTGTTTTCTTGTACTTTTAAGCCAATCAGATACCCTACGGGCTCGGAAAGTGCAACGAAACCATCAAATTTTAGCTAGAAACTGTATTTTTGTCGATTTTTATTGAATTTGAACTATATTTCAGAGTTTTTTGATGGTTCTGAGCCACCAAACACACTTAAAGCATGCAGAATCGACTCAGAATAGGAAAAGGAGACGTTTAGGTCAATTTTATGCATTCTGGCGTTCGTAGATACAAGAAAACTGTTAAAATTCTTCAGAAACGTCACTTTTGAAGTGTTTTCTTGTACTTTTAAGCCAATCAGATACCCTACGGGCTCGGAAAGTGCAACGAAACCATCAAATTTTAGCTAGAAACTGTATTTTTGTCGATTTTTATTGAATTTGAACTATATTTCAACGTTTTTTGATGGTTCTGAGCCACCAAACACACTTAAAGCATGCAGAATCGATTCAGAATAGGAAAAGGAGACGTTTAGGTCAATTTTATGCATTCTGGCGTTCGTAGATACAAGAAAACTGTTAAAATTCTTCAGAAACGTCACTTTTGAAGTGTTTTCTTGTACTTTTAAGCCAATCAGATACCCTACGGGCTCGGAAAGTGCAACGAAACCATCAAATTTTAGCTAGAGACTGTATTTTTGTCGATTTTTATTGAATTTGAACTATATTTCAACGTTTTTTGATGGTTCTGAGCCACCAAACACACTTAAAGCATGCAGAATCGACTCAGAATAGGAAAAGGAGACGTTTAGGTCAATTTTATGCATTCTGGCGTTCGTAGATACAAGAAAACTGTTAAAATTCTTCAGAAACGTCACTTTTGAGGTGTTTTCTTGTACTTTTAAGCCAATCAGATACCCTACGGGCTCGGAAAGTGCAACGAAACCATCAAATTTTAGCTAGAAACTGTATTTTTGTCGATTTTTATTGAATTTGAACTATATTTCAACGTTTTTTGATGGTTCTGAGCCACCAAACACACTTAAAGCATGCAGAATCGACTCAGAATAGGAAAAGGAGACGTTTAGGTCAATTTTATGCATTCTGGCGTTCGTAGATACAAGAAAACTGTTAAAATTCTTCAGAAACGTCACTTTTGAAGTGTTTTCTTGTACTTTTAAGCCAATCAGATAACCTACGGGCTCGGAAAGTGCAACGAAACCATCAAATTTTAGCTAGAAACTGTATTTTTGTCGATTTTTATTGAATTTGAACTATATTTCAACGTTTTTTGATGGTTCTGAGCCACCAAACACACTTAAAGCATGCAGAATCGACTCAGAATAGGAAAAGGAGACGTTTAGGTCAATTTTATGCATTCTGGCGTTCGTAGATACAAGAAAACTGTTAAAATTCTTCAGAAACGTCACTTTTGAAGTGTTTTCTTGTACTTTTAAGCCAATCAGATACCCTACGGGCTCGGAAAGTGCAACGAAACCATCAAATTTTAGCTAGAAACTGAATTTTTGTCGATTTTTATTGAATTTGAAATATATTTCAACGTTTTTTGATGGTTCTGAGCCACCAAACACACTTAAAGCATGCAGAATCGACTCAGAATAGGAAAAGGAGACGTTTAGGTCAATTTTATGCATTCTGGCGTTCGTAGATACAAGAAAACTGTTAAAATTCTTCAGAAACGTCACTTTTGAAGTGTTTTCTTGTCCTTTTAAGCCAATCAGATACCCTACGGGCTCGGAAAGTGCAACGAAACCATCAAATTTTAGCTAGAAACTGTATTTTTGTCGATTTTTATTGAATTTGAACTATATTTCAAAGTTTTTTGATGGTTCTGAGCCACCAAACACACTTAAAGCATGCAGAATCGACTCAGAATAGGAAAAGGAGACGTTTAGGTCAATTTTATGCATTCTGGCGTTCGTAGATACAAGAAAACTGTTAAAATTCTTCAGAAACGTCACTTTTGAAGTGTTTTCTTGTACTTTTAAGCCAATCAGATACCCTACGGGCTCGGAAAGTGCAACGAAACCATCAAATTTTAGCTAGAAACTGTATTTTTGTCGATTTTTATTGAATTTGAACTATATTTCAACGTTTTTTGATGGTTCTGAGCCACCAAACACACTTAAAGCATGCAGAATCGACTCAGAATAGGAAAAGGAGACGTTTAGGTCAATTTTATGCATTCTGGCGTTCGTAGATACAAGAAAACTGTTAAAATTCTTCAGAAACGTCACTTTTGAAGTGTTTTCTTGTACTTTTAAGCCAATCAGATACCCTACGGGCTCGGAAAGTGCAACGAAACCATCAAATTTTAGCTAGAAACTGTATTTTTGTCGATTTTTATTGAGTTTGAACTATATTTCAACGTTTTTTGATGGTTCTGAGCCACCAAACACACTTAAAGCATGCAGAATCGACTCAGAATAGGAAAAGGAGACGTTTAGGTCAATTTTATGCATTCTGGCGTTCGTAGATACAAGAAAACTGTTAAAATTCTTCAGAAACGTCACTTTTGAAGTGTTTTCTTGTACTTTTAAGCCAATCAGATACCCAACGGGCTCGGAAAGTGCAACGAAACCATCAAATTTTAGCTAGAAACTGTATTTTTGTCGATTTTTATTGAATTTGAACTATATTTCAACGTTTTTTGATGGTTCTGAGCCACCAAACACACTTAAAGCATGCAGAATCGACTCAGAAAAGGAAAAGGAGACGTTTAGGTCAATTTTATGCATTCTGGCGTTCGTAGATACAAGAAAACTGTTAAAATTCTTCAGAAACGTCACTTTTGAAGTGTTTTCTTGTACTTTTAAGCCAATCAGATACCCTATGGGCTCGGAAAGTGCAACGAAACCATCAAATTTTAGCTAGAAACTGTATTTTTGTCGATTTTTATTGAATTTGAACTATATTTCAACGTTTTTTGATGGTTCTGAGCCACCAAACACACTTAAAGCATGCAGAATCGACTCAGAATAGGAAAAGGAGACGTTTAGGTCAATTTTATGCATTCTGGCGTTCGTAGATACAAGAAAACTGTTAAAATTCTTCAGAAACGTCACTTTTGAGGTGTTTTCTTGTACATTTAAGCCAATCAGATACCCTACGGGCTCGGAAAGTGCAACGAAACCATCAAATTTTAGCTAGAAACTGTATTTTTGTCGATTTTTATTGAATTTGAACTATATTTCAACGTTTTTTGATGGTTCTGAGCCACCAAACACACTTAAAGCATGCAGAATCGACTCAGAATAGGAAAAGGAGACGTTTAGGTCAATTTTATGCATTCTGGCGTTCGTAGATACAAGAAAACTGTTAAAATTCTTCAGAAACGTCACTTTTGAAGTGTTTTCTTGTACTTTTAAGCCAATCAGATAACCTACGGGCTCGGAAAGTGCAACGAAACCATCAAATTTTAGCTAGAAACTGTATTTTTGTCGATTTTTATTGAATTTGAACTATATTTCAACATTTTTTGATGGTTCTGAGCCACCAAACACACTTAAAGCATGCAGAATCGACTCAGAATAGGAAAAGGAGACGTTTAGGTCAATTTTATGCATTCTGGCGTTCGTAGATACAAGAAAACTGTTAAAATTCTTCAGAAACGTCACTTTTGAAGTGTTTTCTTGTACTTTTAAGCCAATCAGATACCCTACGGGCTCGGAAAGTGCAACGAAACCATCAAATTTTAGCTAGAAACTGTATTTTTGTCGATTTTTATTGAATTTGAACTATATTTCAACGTTTTTTGATGGTTCTGAGCCACCAAACACACTTAAAGCATGCAGAATCGACTCAGAATAGGAAAAGGAGACGTCTAGGTCAATTTTATGCATTCTGGCGTTCGTAGATACAAGAAAACTGTTAAAATTCTTCAGAAACGTCACTTTTGAAGTGTTTTCTTGTACTTTTAAGCCAATCAGATACCCTACGGGCTCGGAAAGTGCAACGAAACCATCAAATTTTAGCTAGAAACTGTATTTTTGTCGATTTTTATTGAATTTGAACTATATTTCAACGTTTTTTGATGGTTCTGAGCCACCAAACACACTTAAAGCATGCAGAATCGACTCAGAATAGGAAAAGGAGACGTTTAGGTCAATTTTATGCATTCTGGCGTTCGTAGATACAAGAAAACTGTTAAAATTCTTCAGAAACGCCACTTTTGAAGTGTTTTCTTGTACTTTTAAGCCAATCAGATACCCTACGGGCTCGGAAAGTGCAACGAAACCATCAAATTTTAGCTAGAAACTGTACTTTTGTCGATTTTTATTGAATTTGAACTATATTTCAACGTTTTTTGATGGTTCTGAGCCACCAAACACACTTAAAGCATGCAGAATCGACTCAGAATAGGAGAAGGAGACGTTTAGGTCAATTTTATGCATTCTGGCGTTCGTAGATACAAGAAAACTGTTAAAATTCTTCAGAAACGTCACTTTTGAAGTGTTTTCTTGTACTTTTAAGCCAATCAGATACCCTACGGGCTCGGAAAGTGCAACGAAACCATCAAATTTTAGCTAGAAACTGTATTTTTGTCGATTTTTATTGAATTTTAACTATATTTCAACGTTTTTTGATGGTTCTGAGCCACCAAACACACTTAAAGCATGCAGAATCGACTCAGAATAGGAAAAGGAGACGTTTAGGTCAATTTTATGCATTCTGGCGTTCGTAGATACAAGAAAACTGTTAAAATTCTTCAGAAACGTCACTTTTGAAGTGTTTTCTTGTACTTTTAAGCCAATCAGATACCCTACGGGCTCGGAAAGTGCAACGAAACCATCAAATTTTAGCTAGAAACTGTATTTTTGTCGATTTTTATTGAATTTGAACTATATTTCAACGTTTTTTGATGGTTCTGAGCCACCAAACACACTTAAAGCATGCAGAATCGACTCAGAATAGGAAAAGGAGACGTTTAGGTCAATTTTATGCATTCTGGCGTTCGTAGATGCAAGAAAACTGTTAAAATTCTTCAGAAACGTCACTTTTGAAGTGTTTTCTTGTACTTTTAAGCCAATCAGATAACCTACGGGCTCGGAAAGTGCAACGAAACCATCAAATTTTAGCTAGAAACTGTATTTTTGTCGATTTTTATTGAATTTGAACTATATTTCAACGTTTTTTGATGGTTCTGAGCCACCAAACACACTTAAAGCATGCAGAATCGACTCAGAATAGGAAAAGGAGACGTTTAGGTCAATTTTATGCATTCTGGCGTTCGTAGATACAAGAAAACTGTTAAAATTCTTCAGAAACGTCACTTTTGAAGTGTTTTCTTGTACTTTTAAGCCAATCAGATACCCTACGGGCTCGGAAAGTGCAACGAAACCATCAAATTTTAGCTAGAAACTGTATTTTTGTCGATTTTTATTGAATTTGAACTATATTTCAACGTTTTTTGATGGTTCTGAGCCACCAAACACACTTAAAGCATGCAGAATCGACTCAGAATAGGAAAAGGAGACGTTTAGGTCAATTTTATGCATTCTGGCGTTCGTAGATACAAGAAAACTGTTAAAATTCTTCAGAAACGTCACTTTTGAAGTGTTTTCTTGTACTTTTAAGCCAATCAGATACCCTACGGGCTCGGAAAGTGCAACGAAACCATCAAATTTTAGCTAGAAACTGTATTTTTGTCGATTTTTATTGAATTTGAACTATATTTCAACGTTTTTTGATGGTTCTGAGCCACCAAACACACTTAAAGCATGCAGAATCGACTCAGAATAGGAAAAGGAGACGTTTAGGGCAATTTTATGCATTCTGGCGTTCGTAGATACAAGAAAACTGTTAAAATTCTTCAGAAACGTCACTTTTGAAGTGTTTTCTTGTACTTTTAAGCCAATCAGATACCCTACGGGCTCGGAAAGTGCAACGAAACCATCAAATTTTAGCTAGAAACTGTATTTTTGTCGATTTTTATTGAATTTGAACTATATTTCAACGTTTTTTGATGGTTCTGAGCCACCAAACACACTTAAAGCATGCAGAATCGACTCAGAATAGGAAAAGGAGACGTTTAGGTCAATTTTATGCATTCTGGCGTTCGTAGATACAAGAAAACTGTTAAAATTCTTCAGAAACGTCACTTTTGAAGTGTTTTCTTGTACTTTTAAGCCAATCAGATACCCTACGGGCTCGGAAAGTGCAACGAAACCATCAAATTTTAGCTAGAAACTGTATTTTTGTCGATTTTTATTGAATTTGAACTATGTTTCAACGTTTTTTGATGGTTCTGAGCCACCAAACACACTTAAAGCATGCAGAATCGACTCAGAATAGGAAAAGGAGACGTTTAGGTCAATTTTATGCATTCTGGCGTTCGTAGATACAAGAAAACTGTTAAAATTCTTCAGAAACGTCACTTTTGAAGTGTTTTCTTGTACTTTTAAGCCAATCAGATACCCTACGGGCTCGGAAAGTGCAACGAAACCATCAAATTTTAGCTAGAAACTGTATTTTTGTCGATTTTTATTGAATTTGAACTATATTTCAACGTTTTTTGATGGTTCTGAGCCACCAAACACACTTAAAGCATGCAGAATCGACTCAGAATAGGAAAAGGAGACGTTTAGGTCAATTTTATGCATTCTGGCGTTCGTAGATACAAGAAAACTGTTAAAATTCTTCAGAAACGTCACTTTTGAAGTGTTTTCTTGTACTTTTAAGCCAATCAGATACCCTACGGGCTCGGAAAGTGCAACGAAACCATCAAATTTTAGCTAGAAACTGTATTTTTGTCGATTTTTATTGAATTTGAACTATATTTCAACGTTTTTTGATGGTTCTGAGCCACCAAACACACTTAAAGCATGCAGAATCGACTCAGAATAGGAAAAGGAGACGTTTAGGTCAATTTTATGCATTCTGGCGTTCGTAGATACAAGAAAACTGTTAAAATTCTTCAGAAACGTCACTTTTGAAGTGTTTTCTTGTACTTTTAAGCCAATCAGATAACCTACGGGCTCGGAAAGTGCAACGAAACCATCAAATTTTAGCTAGAAACTGTATTTTTGTCGATTTTTATTGAATTTGAACTATATTTCAACGTTTTTTGATGGTTCTGAGCCACCAAACACACTTAAAGCATGCAGAATCGACTCAGAATAGGAAAAGGAGAGGTTTAGGTCAATTTTATGCATTCTGGCGTTCGTAGATACTAGAAAACTGTTAAAATTCTTCAGAAACGTCACTTTTGAAGTGTTTTCTTGTACTTTTAAGCCAATCAGATACCCAACGGGCTCGGAAAGTGCAACGAAACCATCAAATTTTAGCTAGAAACTGTATTTTTGTCGATTTTTATTGAATTTGAACTATATTTCAACGTTTTTTGATGGTTCTGAGCCACCAAACACACTTAAAGCATGCAGAATCGACTCAGAATAGGAAAAGGAGACGTTTAGGTCAATTTTATGCATTCTGGCGTTCGTAGATACAAGAAAACTGTTAAAATTTTTCAGAAACGTCACTTTTGAAGTGTTTTCTTGTACTTTTAAGCCAATCAGATACCCAACGGGCTCGGAAAGTGCAACGAAACCATCAAATTTTAGCTAGAAACTGTATTTTTGTCGATTTTTATTGAATTTGAACTATATTTCAACGTTTTTTGATGGTTCTGAGCCACCAAACAAACTTAAAGCATGCAGAATCGACTCAGAATAGGAAAAGGAGACGTTTAGGTCAATTTTATGCATTCTGGCGTTCGTAGATACAAGAAAACTGTTAAAATTCTTCAGAAACGTCACTTTTGAAGTGTTTTCTTGTACTTTTAAGCCAATCAGATACCCTACGGGCTCGGAAAGTGCAACGAAACCATCAAATTTTAGCTAGAAACTGTATTTTTGTCGATTTTTATTGAATTTGAACTATGTTTCAACGTTTTTTGATGGTTCTGAGCCACCAAACACACTTAAAGCATGCAGAATCGACTCAGAATAGGAAAAGGAGACGTTTAGGTCAATTTTATGCATTCTGGCGTTCGTAGATACAAGAAAACTGTTAAAATTCTTCAGAAACGTCACTTTTGAAGTGTTTTCTTGTACTTTTAAGCCAATCAGATAGCCTACGGGCTCGGAAAGTGCAACGAAACCATCAAATTTTAGCTAGAAACTGTATTTTTGTCGATTTTTATTGAATTTGAACTATATTTCAACGTTTTTTGATGGTTCTGAGCCACCAAACACACTTAAAGCATGCAGAATCGACTCAGAATAGGAAAAGGAGACGTTTAGGTCAATTTTATGCATTCTGGCGTTCGTAGATACAAGAAAACTGTTAAAATTCTTCAGAAACGTCACTTTTGAAGTGTTTTCTTGTACTTTTAAGCCAATCAGATACCCTACGGTCTCGGAAAGTGCAACGAAACCATCAAATTTTAGCTAGAAACTGTATTTTTGTCGATTTTTATTGAATTTGAACTATATTTCAACGTTTTTTGATGGTTCTGAGCCACCAAACACACTTAAAGCATGCAGAATCGACTCAGAATAGGAAAAGGAGACGTTTAGGTCAATTTTATGCATTCTGGCGTTCGTAGATACAAGAAAACTGTTAAAATTCTTCAGAAACGTCACTTTTGAAGTGTTTTCTTGTACTTTTAAGCCAATCAGATACCCAACGGTCTCGGAAAGTGCAACGAAACCATCAAATTTTAGCTAGAAACTGTATTTTTGTCGATTTTTATTGAATTTGAACTATATTTCAACGTTTTTTGATGGTTCTGAGCCACCAAACACACTTAAAGCATGCAGAATCGACTCAGAATAGGAAAAGGAGACGTTTAGGTCAATTTTATGCATTCTGGCGTTCGTAGATACAAGAAAACTGTTAAAATTCTTCAGAAACGTCACTTTTGAAGTGTTTTCTTGTACTTTTAAGCCAATCAGATACCCTAGGGGCTCGGAAAGTGCAACGAAACCATCAAATTTTAGCTAGAAACTGTATTTTTGTCGATTTTTATTGAATTTGAACTATATTTCAACGTTTTTTGATGGTTCTGAGCCACCAAACACACTTAAAGCATGCAGAATCGACTCAGAATAGGAAAAGGAGACGTTTAGGTCAATTTTATGCATTCTGGCGTTCGTAGATACAAGAAAACTGTTAAAATTCTTCAGAAACGTCACTTTTGAAGTGTTTTCTTGTACTTTTAAGCCAATCAGATACCCTACGGTCTCGGAAAGTGCAACGAAACCATCAAATTTTAGCTAGAAACTGTATTTTTGTCGATTTTTATTGAATTTGAACTATATTTCAACGTTTTTTGATGGTTCTGAGCCACCAAACACACTTAAAGCATGCAGAATCGACTCAGAATAGGAAAAGGAGACGTTTAGGTCAATTTTATGCATTCTGGCGTTCGTAGATACAAGAAAACTGTTAAAATTCTTCAGAAACGTCACTTTTGAAGTGTTTTCTTGTACTTTTAAGCCAATCAGATACCCAACGGTCTCGGAAAGTGCAACGAAACCATCAAATTTTAGCTAGAAACTGTATTTTTGTCGATTTTTATTGAATTTGAACTATATTTCAACGTTTTTTGATGGTTCTGAGCCACCAAACACACTTAAAGCATGCAGAATCGACTCAGAATAGGAAAAGGAGACGTTTAGGTCAATTTTATGCATTCTGGCGTTCGTAGATACAAGAAAACTGTTAAAATTCTTCAGAAACGTCACTTTTGAAGTGTTTTCTTGTACTTTTAAGCCAATCAGATACCCTAGGGGCTCGGAAAGTGCAACGAAACCATCAAATTTTAGCTAGAAACTGTATTTTTGTCGATTTTTATTGAATTTGAACTATATTTCAACGTTTTTTGATGGTTCTGAGCCACCAAACACACTTAAAGCATGCAGAATCGACTCAGAATAGGAAAAGGAGACGTTTAGGTCAATTTTATGCATTCTGGCGTTCGTAGATACAAGAAAACTGTTAAAATTCTTCAGAAACGTCACTTTTGATGTGTTTTCTTGTACTTTTAAGCCAATCAGATACCCTACGGGCTCGGAAAGTGCAACGAAACCATCAAATTTTAGCTAGAAACTGTATTTTTGTCGATTTTTATTGAATTTGAACTATATTTCAACGTTTTTTGATGGTTCTGTGCCACCAAACACACTTAAAGCATGCAGAATCGACTCAGAATAGGAAAAGGAGACGTTTAGGTCAATTTTATGCATTCTGGCGTTCGTAGATACAAGAAAACTGTTAAAATTCTTCAGAAACGTCACTTTTGAAGTGTTTTCTTGTACTTTTAAGCCAATCAGATACCCAACGGGCTCGGAAAGTGCAACGAAACCATCAAATTTTAGCTAGAAACTGTATTTTTGTCGATTTTTATTGAATTTGAACTATATTTCAACGTTTTTTGATGGTTCTGAGCCACCAAACACACTTAAAGCATGCAGAATCGACTCAGAATAGGAAAAGGAGACGTTTAGGTCAATTTTATGCATTCTGGCGTTCGTAGATACAAGAAAACTGTTAAAATTCTTCAGAAACGTCACTTTTGAAGTGTTTTCTTGTACTTTTAAGCCAATCAGATACCCTACGGGCTCGGAAAGTGCAACGAAACCATCAAATTTTAGCTAGAAACTGTATTTTTGTCGATTTTTATTGAATTTGAACTATATTTCAACGTTTTTTGATGGTTCTGAGCCACCAAACACACTTAAAGCATGCAGAATCGACTCAGAATAGGAAAAGGAGACGTTTAGGTCAATTTTATGCATTCTGGCGTTAGTAGATACAAGAAAACTGTTAAAATTCTTCAGAAACGTCACTTTTGAAGTGTTTTCTTGTACTTTTAAGCCAATCAGATACCCTACGGGCTCGGAAAGTGCAACGAAACCATCAAATTTATGCTAGAAACTGTATTTTTGTCGATTTTTATTGAATTTGAACTATATTTCAACGTTTTTTTATGGTTCAGAGCCACCAAACACACTTAAAGCATGCAGAATCGACTCAAAATAGGAAAAGGAGACGTTTAGGTCAATTTTATGCATTCTGGCGTTCGTAGATACAAGAAAACTGTTAAAATTCTTCAGAAACGTCACTTTTGAAGTGTTTTCTTGTACTTTTAAGCCAATCAGATACCCTACGGGCTCGGAAAGTGCAACGAAACCATCAAATTTTAGCTAGAAACTGTATTTTTGTCGATTTTTATTGAATTTGAACTATATTTCAACGTTTTTTGATGGTTCTGAGCCACCAAACACACTTAAAGCATGCAGAATCGACTCAGAATAGGAAAAGGAGACGTTTAGGTCAATTTTATGCATTCTGGCGTTCGTAGATACAAGAAAACTGTTAAAATTCTTCAGAAACGTCACTTTTGAAGTGTTTTCTTGTACTTTTAAGCCAATCAGATACCCTACGGGCTCGGAAAGTGCAACGAAACCATCAAATTTTAGCTAGAAACTGTATTTTTGTCGATTTTTATTGAATTTGAACTATATTTCAACGTTTTTTGATGGTTCTGAGCCACCAAACACACTTAAAGCAATGAGAATCGACTCAGAATAGGAAAAGGAGACGTTTAGGTCAATTTTATGCATTCTGGCGTTCGTAGATACAAGAAAACTGTTAAAATTCTTCAGAAACGTCACTTTTGAAGTGTTTTCTTGTACTTTTAAGCCAATCAGATACCCTACGGTCTCGGAAAGTGCAACGAAACCATCAAATTTTAGCTAGAAACTATATTTTTGTCGATTTTTATTGAATTTGAACTATATTTCAACGTTTTTTGATGGTTCTGAGCCACCAAACACACTTAAAGCATGCAGAATCGACTCAGAATAGGAAAAGGAGACGTTTAGGTCAATTTTATGCATTCTGGCGTTCGTAGATACAAGAAAACTGTTAAAATTCTTCAGAAACGTCACTTTTGAAGTGTTTTCTTGTACTTTTAAGCCAATCAGATACCCTACGGGCTCGGAAAGTGCAACGAAACCATCAAATTTTAGCTAGAAACTGTATTTTTGTCGATTTTTATTGAATTTGAACTATATTTCAACGTTTTTTGATGGTTCTGAGCCACCAAACACACTTAAAGCATGCAGAATCGACTCAGAATAGGAAAAGGAGACGTTTAGGTCAATTTTATGCATTCTGGCGTTCGTAGATACAAGAAAACTGTTAAAATTCTTCAGAAACGTCACTTTTGAAGTGTTTTCTTGTACTTTTAAGCCAATCAGATACCCGACGGGCTCGGAAAGTGCAACGAAACCATCAAATTTTAGCTAGAAACTGTATTTTTGTCGATTATTATTGAATTTGAACTATATTTCAACGTTTTTTGATGGTTCTGAGCCACCAAACACACTTAAAGCATGCAGAATCGACTCAGAATAGGAAAAGGAGACGTTTAGGTCAATTTTATGCATTCTGGCGTTCATAGATACAAGAAAACTGTTAAAATTCTTCAGAAACGTCACTTTTGAAGTGTTTTCTTGTACTTTTAAGCCAATCAGATAGCCTACGGGCTCGGAAAGTGCAACGAAACCATCAAATTTTAGCTAGAAACTGTATTTTTGTCGATTTTTATTGAATTTGAACTATATTTCAACGTTTTTTGATGGTTCTGAGCCACCAAACACACTTAAAGCATGCAGAATCGACTCAGAATAGGAAAAGGAGACGTTTAGGTCAATTTTATGCATTCTGGCGTTCGTAGATACAAGAAAACTGTTAAAATTCTTCAGAAACGTCACTTTTGAAGTGTTTTCTTGTACTTTTAAGCCAATCAGATACCCTAGGGGCTCGGAAAGTGCAACGAAACCATCAAATTTTAGCTAGAAACTGTATTTTTGTCGATTTTTATTGAATTTGAACTATATTTCAACGTTTTTTGATGGTTCTGAGCCACCAAACACACTTAAAGCATGCAGAATCGACTCAGAATAGGAAAAGGAGACGTTTAGGTCAATTTTATGCATTCTGGCGTTCGTAGATACAAGAAAACTGTTAAAATTCTTCAGAAACGTCACTTTTGAAGTGTTTTCTTGTACTTTTAAGCCAATCAGATACCCTACGGGCTCGGAAAGTGCAACGAAACCATCAAATTTTAGCTAGAAACTGTATTTTTGTCGATTTTTATTGAATTTGAACTATATTTCAACGTTTTTTGATGGTTCTGAGCCACCAAACACACTTAAAGCATGCAGAATCGACTCAGAATAGGAAAAGGAGACGTTTAGGTCAATTTTATGCATTCTGGCGTTCGTAGATACAAGAAAACTGTTAAAATTCTTCAGAAACGTCACTTTTGAAGTGTTTTCTTGTACTTTTAAGCCAATCAGATACCCTACGGGCTCGGAAAGTGCAACGAAACCATCAAATTTTAGCTAGAAACTGTATTTTTGTCGATTTTTATTGAATTTGAACTATATTTCAACGTTTTTTGATGGTTCTGAGCCACCAAACACACTTAAAGCATGCAGAATCGACTCAGAATAGGAAAAGGAGACGTTTAGGTCAATTTTATGCATTCTGGCGTTCGTAGAT